>NW_020173108.1:9248349-9276084 GCF_003031525.2 Neophocaena asiaeorientalis asiaeorientalis | reverse complement strand
AAGCAGTAATTTTTAACCCTTTTTTTTTTTTTTTTTTTTTTTGCGGTACGTGGGCCTCTCACTGTTGTGGCCTCTCCCGTTGCGAGCACAGGCTCCGGACGCGCAGGCTCAGCGGCCATGGCTCACGGGCCCAGCCGCTCTGCGGCATGTGGGATCTTCCCAGACCGGGGCACGAACCCGTGTCCCCTGCATCAGCAGGCGGACTCTCAACCACTGCGCCACCAGGGAAGCCCGATAACCCATATTTTAACACCAAGGGAGGAATCTGGAAAAAAAAAAAAAAAGGCACAAAATACAGATAGAAGAAATTCCAAAACGGAGTCTTATAGTTTTGACTCAGCAAGATAAGGCCAGATTATGTTCATTTTGAACTATGTAATAAAACAGAAATACAAATTTGATTTGTGAAGATAATCTTTTTAAAAGATATGGTCAAATAAGGCATCTCATTAGTGCCATTTAGTTTTAAAGGAAGTTATTCTTTTAAAAAGTATTAATTTCTATGCATTAAGATATGATAATTAGCTATTTGATTTTATTTTGTACCTTTAAAGCCTTAAGACAATTTGTTGGTAATTTTTTGAATCTGTATATAATTCTTAGAGGGCTGAAGCTGATTTAAAACAATTCTAGATATTAATCCTTTGGTTCTATAAATTATATTGTTGCCACCCAATCAGTATAGGGAAGAGAACAAATGATGTGATTTAGATTACGTTACAGGTTTGAGTGTAAGAATTAGTATTCTGAGTAAGAACTTCTTATTGTCCTTGCAAAAGTTATTTACCCACTCCAAACTTTGGCTTTCTAATCTATGAAGTGAGGCTAACAGGACCTGCTATATAGTGTTATAGATGATTAAATGTACAGAAGATTTCATGGACAGGGTCCGTGGTGCTTGGCACATAGTTAGTGCTCAATAAATATTAGCTACCTTCAGTGTTAAGGCCATTTTCTAAGCATGTCAATATTTTTTTCACAGAGACTTCAAGCAGTGTATTATGACTGTCTTCTTTGACATAGCCCCTAAAACTTTAGCAATAGTGATGTTTTATTCATGTATTTGAAAATACTTAAAATCATTTGGGTTCTCACTACTTTGAGATTTAATGAATTTTTAGGCACTGAATGAAGCATTTCTGACATGTGGATCCAAACTTTCCTGTATCTGTATTCAAAGGCCTCTCCCCTATCTTAGTGTTTTATCTTTAGTGAAAAAAAAAAAAAGATAATTGTATCTGTCTGATACAGATACAATTTCAATCATATCTAACATTTCACCATTTCGGGTCCCAAATGGCATTGTGTGTGTGTGTATGTGTGTGTGTGCACATGTGTGTGTGTGTGAGAGTATATCTTCATATTAGCAGCATTCCTCAGTCTTATAATTATTTTTAATTAAGATTTACTGGTCTTCTTCTGTTTTTATTACATTCTTTGAGATATGGTATTCAAAATAGTGCATCTTTTTGGGGTGTAAATGAACAACAGTTTTATACTAAATGTTATAAATTTGAATGTAGTAATTGTTTCAATGTAACGTTTCTACTTTAATGTCATTAGAGCCTTTCCTCCCCACCCCACCCTAAATTTTTGAATGAGTGACCAATGCCCAGCATTTGGTTGGCTTTGTGGATGTAATCTAGGCCATGTGTTACAGTGGAAAAAGGAGTTAGCTTTGTCATCATATGTGTGTCATGAGTCAAGTCATCTTACCTACTCTGATTTCCATTTTCTCAACTGTTATGAGTGAAAAGGTTGAAGTAGAAAATTCTCTAGCTTGAAAGATTCCTTCTAACGCTGATTCTATATAAAACATGAAAAAAGTGTGATAGAATAAGGACTATGGCCCAGTAATTTTTATACTTGTTTTCAATGTTAATCTTTTTACTACATGTCCTATCTGTGTAAACTTATACTAATCAACTTATTTTTTTTTCTTAGTAGTTGGTTGCCTTTGAAATTCCTTCTTTCTTTGCTGGCACCTTATTATCGGAAACAATATTGGACCCCAAAATGTGAAAACCGCATATGGTAATTAGTATGAAAATAGATGCTAGCAAAGCAAATAAAAAAGTTAGCCACTGTTCCAGCTACTGTACTGTAAATGAATGAAGAGCCAGAGGGAGACAGTCCTGCGACCTTGCTACTGCTGAGCTGTGCATATTGCTGTATAGTTTCTGGAGTTATCAAGGTTCCTTTTGAGAAAAACTGTCTTTGGGACTGCAGCTGTACTTCTGATAGTGGATTTGGGGGCAAGGTGTTGCTGGTCAGCAACCTTGTCTCTGGTCAGAGATTAGGTTCTAAAACCTGGAGTGGGAAATGAACAATAAAAAATGCATATATGCACATTTTAATCTCACTGTATAGAATTTATGAGAATAATGCAATTTTTAACCAGTTTTCCTGATGAATAGAATTCATATAAGGGTGAATTTTTTTTTTTTTTTGATGTTTAGAGTAGCTGATGATCACTTTACAAGGTAAATATTCAGTGATTCTTTGTCAGCTGTATATTAGTTTCCCAGGACTGCTCTCACAAATTACCACAAACTTGCTGGCTTAAAAGCAACATAGATTTATTCTCTCACAGTTCTAGAGGCCAGAAGTTAAAAATCAGGGTGTCTGCAGAGTTGGTTCCTTCTGGAGATTCTGAGCGAGAACAGTTCCATGTCCCCCTCGTAGCTTCTGGTGGTTGGCTACTGGCAAACCCTGGCATTTCTTGACCTGTGGACACATCACACCAATCTCTGTTTCCCTTCTTCACATTGCCTTCTCTTCTGTGTTTTTTCCTCTTCTGTTTAAGTCTTCTTATAAGGAAGCTTGTCTTTGGATTTAGGACCCACCTGGACAATCCAGGAAGATCTCATTTTGAGATCCTTAATTTACTTGTATCTGCAGAAATGCTTTTTCCAAGAAAGGTCACATTTACAGGTGCTGGGTGGACATATCTTTTGGGGGAGGGTGTCACATCCAACCCATTACAGCTGTGTATTATTCTCTTTAATTATCAAGAAAGTTTTCAAAAGTTGAAGCTTTGGTTGTGGGTGAGACCCTTAACTTTGAGAGAAGCCTAGTTCTTTTGGCCTTTCATTCAAATATTTTTTGAGTACCTATTCTGTGACCCCCAAAAATATTACATAAACTAGCCCAAGGTTATGTGGGTCAAGCAGCAAAATTTAAATCCAGCTTTGATACCAAATTTTTGCTTTTAATCACTGTGCTATTTTGTCTGCCTGGAGTAGTTTTTGCCAGCCCCTGACCTCATACTTCCCAAATACTCTTTTCCAAACCCCTCATAAAGGAATGTTGTTTAAATTTTGGTCAATAAATGTCTACAAAATTGCTACAAAGATACAATAAACACAGGACTTTCTGGTCTCATAATACAGATGGAGACACTTGATTCTAGTCCTGGTTTTGACTTTAACTCAGACTTGAACCAAAAACATCTTTGAACTTCTGGTGAAACAAGATTAGTTTTATGGTATCTCCCAGTTCTGAAATGTTATAACTATTTTTTAAAAGATTTTTCTCTAATTTTGCCTGTGAACATTTGGAAGTAGAGTGCCTTTGCATATTATAATGTGTACTTTTATGAGATAGAACTTTTCCTGTGTTTTGATTATGGCAGCAGCAGCATATTTAGAGAGGGTTAACTAGTTATTGGGTGCTAGGAGCTTTGCTTAGTCCTTTTCATGCCACATTCAATCCTTACAGCAACCCTATTAGGCAGAACTATTATTATTCTGAATAGGCAGTACTATTATTATTCTCAATTTATAGAGAAAGAAATTGATGTACAGACAGTTAGGCAACTTGATATAGATTGCAAGTAGGAGAGCTAGAATTCGAATGCCCCCAGTCTGACTGTAGAATCTGTCCTCTTAACAACTGCTTATATAGCCTTTGTTGTATAGTTTCTGTAATTTAAGTGACATAATAGGGGTTGGAAAATTATGGCCCATGGGCCAAATCTGGCCTGCTGTCTATATTTGGGTGGCTTATGAGCTAAGAATTATTTTTACATGGTTGAAAAAAATCAAAAGAGGGACTACTTTGTGATATGTAAAATTTATATGAAATTCAGATTTCAGTGTCCATAATAAAGTTTTATTGGAACACAGGCTTCAGCCTAGTTGGGTAGGGGTGACAGACACCATGTGACCCAGGAGCCTAAAATATTTCCTGTCCAGCCCTTTAGAGAAAAAAATGTGCCAACCAATATAATATTGCTGGTAATTTGTTACTTTAATCTTTTTATTGCTTTTATGGCAAAAACATTAAGCATGTCTTTTTAGGTAATATAGTTTCTTTTTCAAAAAGGCAGATTTTAAATATAGTTTTTAGATTTTTAAAAATTTATTTTTAATATTACATGCCAAAATAAACATTTGTCAGTAGTCAGGGAATGGTAATGAATGTTTAGGAAATTGTATAATTGAGAATTGTATATGAAAATACATTTGTAGGCCTATTAGTAATAGTTTGTAAATTTTCATAGACTATCATAGCAACTTCATAATGCAATGTCTAAAAGTATATTGAATACTTTCTCTATGTTTGAGGTAATTCTATGTAGTAGAATATCCCTTTTTTATCTTGATGACTTGTATTTAATTATTTATATTTGTGAAGATTGACATTCTTCGTTGGTATACTTATTTACCCTTAGTGTGAAGAAAGTGATAATATTGTTTAAGTCTCAAGTGAAAATGTATTATTATTTGGTAAATGTAATAACTGTACTTGAACAGTCCAGTTAGCTAATCACGAATAGCCATACCACACAGATTTCTCATTTAAATCTGTACCAAATGTCTTATTTAAGAGACCTACATGTTGCATTTCTGGTGAAATTACATTCTTATATTTATCTGTCAGATGAATTTTAATAAACTGGTACATGCCTACTGAAGGGAGAAGTATGAAATTGTATCAGTAATAGGTCTCATCCAGACTAGCCACATGAGATTTAATCCATGTACTTGTACATTTTTTTCTGTCCTGGTTTATATAAGTATCGTTAATGTAAAAGCAAAACTGGTTAAGAAAACATTGTCTTTATACTCTTATGCATTCTGGTTAGTATTCGGCCAAATGATTAGCGTTGTATCTGTGCAACCTACTTTGTTTCATTTCTTTATCTCTCTTCAACATGCATTTCAAAATAATGAGTTCTTTTTAATTTTTTACACCTAATATTATCTAAGTAACGATGCTTTTTGTTAAGGTTATAAGAATTTAAGGATAAACTCTATAACCAAAGTTATTTCTAGCAGATTTGAATCTTTAAAAATACAGTTTTACTTAAACTTAGTTTTTCAAGAATCTTTACCAGTCAGATGATGCAGTGTGCTTGAGTACTTTGCTGGTTGAATTGATTTGCTAAGTATCCATTGGCTGGTGTAGTTTCTGTTATACATTTTACTCGTTCACTCTTGTGTAAAAGCTTTAAAATAATGAGAAGTATGTATAACATGCCAGCCAGTATGTAATTTATGTATCTTGATTTTTCTTTAAAATCTTTTCCAGTATTATGGTATTTTTGTAATTCAAATAAATGGACTTCTGAAGAATAATTTTTACAAGTAAACATGAGTAAATGGTAGAGCAAATATCTATATACATTAAATTGTAGAGACCCAGTTAAAATACCTTGTTCTGATACAGAGATTATTACTTTATGTAGTATCTTTGGAACTTTCTATCTCAGCAGACATTTAGAAAACTTTATTGCAATGAAAGATTTTAGAGCCAATTTCTCATGTTAACCTTTGCAAAATAATAATTATAATTTATCTTTATAATAACATAGTTATTAGCTTATATCAATGCATTAGGTACTATAATATAAGTTTAATTGAAGCCCAAGGTGGAATAACTTATTTTAAGCCAGAAAAGTAAATACGAATTTTCTTAAGTCAGAAAAAGAACTTTGGTATACTGAATTTCATATTAGGAATTTGGACAAATTAGGGATAAGAAAAACACTTAAAACATCTACTTGAATTAAAACTTCCCATCCAAAGAGAGATGGGAAGTTGAAGATGACCAAGGAAAAGAATTTAAAAGAGTTATAGATAAGTAGGGCTAGGTTTAGTGTAGCGTCAGCCCTTGATTATCCACTTTCTAAGTTTTTTATGGAATCATTTCTCTTTGTCACATAGCTAAACACCATGGTGCTAAATGGAGATAACCCTATAAGACTCCATAGAAATACATCAGTGAACTTGAGAATATGTGTATGTTTATTTATGGACCACCTTTAAATGCTGATAAAGGCATTACCCATGCCTCTATCTTGTTTCAGTCATTTACTAACTGTGCTTCAGTGTCCTCATCTTTAAAAAAGAGAAAATAATAGTACTTGTCTGATGAAGCTGTTTGTGAGGATTATGTGAGTTAATATATGTAGGGCCCTTTAAAAAAGTTTGTTATATATTCGCTTTGATTATATTTACCTTAATCACCACCATCATTGTTATTATTCCATTAATGAGTATATTTAAACTTATCTTAATTTGTTTGTAATTCTTGTTTCAAAGACTTTGAATTTTAAAAATATATCCATATAAAACAGTTAAACATTTATCCTGCCTTTCCTATATGAACTGTATTACCAGATAATTGCTGATTAACCAAATAATTGATGAGGGAAAGCATCTTTTTATAGAAATATTCCAACTAATAAATGGGAAACAAATGATAGAATTTGAAAAAATACCACCATTTTACAATACCCCATGATTTAGTGGATGTAGACATTGATCATCAGTAGCAGCTAACATCACAAAAAGAGAGAACCAGACGTTGTCTAGCCTCTGATCCTAGCTGCCAGTTTGTAGAAAAGAGGACAGAGGTCATGTTGGACTGCCCCATAGTATGAAATCATCAAATTCACGCTGTGGAAAACTCTGAGTCAAATGGCTGGGTCTTTTTTTTTTTTTTTTTTAACATCTTTACTGGAGTATAATTGCTTTACATTGTTGTGTTAGTTGCTGCTGTATAACAAAGTGAATCATCTATATGTATACATATATCCTCATATCCCCTCCCTCTTGCATCTCTCTCCCACCCTCCCTGTCCCACCCCTCTAGGTGGTCACAAAGCACTGAGCTGATCTCCCTGTGTTATGTGGCTGCTTCCCATTAGCTATCTATTTGACATTTGGTAGTGTATATATGTCCATGCCACTGTCTCACTTCGTCTCAGCTTACCCTTCCCCCTCCCCGTGTCCTCAAGTCCATTCTCTACATCTGCATCTTTATTCCTGTCCTGCCCCTAGGTTCTTCAGAACCAATTTTTTTTAGATTCCATATATGTATATATATATATATATATATATATAAAATGTTAGCATACGATATTTGTTTTTCTCTTTCTGACTTACTTCACTCTGTATGACAGACCCTAGGTCCATCCAAAATGGCTGGGTCTTTAAACAGCTGAATTGTAAGGAAAATATAGGGATGGAGAGGGAACTTATTGATTAAAAGATGCTTAAAGATACATTAAATACAATTTAAAAAATGTTCAAAACTAAAAGTATAGTGTCTAGGGATGCACACAAAAAACTAAAAATAATGCAACTGAGTGATTTACTGTGGAAGGCATGATAGTGGTAACCTTGGAGGAAGGGATATAGGTGGCTGTGACTGGGACCTGTCTGTCACCTGGAGGCCTTCTGCAGTATTTGGCAAAGTTCTGTTTCTTGAACTGGGTGGTGATTACGAGGACATTTACCTTGATTTATATATTTCTTGTGTTTGATTTTCTGAATCAGTTTTTGTAATGATAAAAAAGGTAAGATACTTTAACTATTCTAATTAAAATATTTGGCAACAGTCTCTCCTCTGTCCAAATCTAACTTATGGAGTAAAATTGATTTGGAAAATGTATTCATTGATTCACCAAACTTTATGTATATGTGTTAGTACGTGTTTTGCATATCTATACTCCACTGTGTGTGTACTTTATGACAGGCATTATTCTGATGATCTATTGCTATGTAACAGATCACTGCAAAACTTAAAGGCTTAAAACAACCAATTATTCATTTGCTCATGAATCTCTGTTTGGGAAGAGTTCAGTGTGGAAGGCTTATCTCTGTTCCACGTATCATAAACTGTAACAGTTGGACTAGAGGCATTAGGATCCACTTCCTAAGTGGTTCACCCACATGACTTGCAGTTTGGGTGCTGCTGGCTGCAAGTTCAACTGAGCTCTTGTTTATCTTCTTGTAGATCTGTCTCTGGGTTGCTTGATGTTTGTTACAGCTTGAGGTGCCTAGGTTCAAGAGTATATGTTCTAAGAAAACCAGAAGGAAGCTGATTGTATGACCTAGCCTCAGAATTCATGTAGTGTCCCTTTCACCATTGTCACATACTCGCCCAAAATCAAGTGGAGAGAACATATGCCCCACTTCTCAGTGAAAGAAGAGTCAGAGTCTTTATGGTAAGAAGGGCATGTGTGATGGAGATATTGTTGAGGCCATTTTGGAGAGTGCGGTATGCCACACGCACTGTCTCAGCTTTGTATACAAAGCTGAATGAGATAAAGTCCTTGTCCGCAAGGAGCTCACAGTTCCTTGAAGTTTACAGATAACAGTGAAGTTAACAGATAATTATAACAAGAATGTGATGAGAGTAAAGCTTGGGTACTGTCAGAGAACATAAAAAGAATACTTTTGATTTAGAGTGCCAGATCTCGGGGTAAAAGTCTGCTTTGGGCCTGAAGAAGGAATAAGAGGTGGACAGGGCAAAAAAAAAGAAAAATATTGGAATAGTATTTCAGGAAAAGGAAGAAGCATCATGTATCACTTAAGTAAAAGAAAATATGGTGCATTCTAAATCTTCAGTATTTATATATGACCATATTATAAATATGAAAAGTTAAGTGGAGAGAGATGGGATTGAATAAGTATGTAGGAGCTATATTATAGAAAAAACTTTTTGTGTGAATTGGGATTTTATTGTGAACTTAGTGGGGGAGCCATTCAAGATAGTAAGCAGCAGAGTGAAATGATCTGATTTACTTTTTTACAAAGGCCACTCTGGGGGCTTTATAGAGAATAGGAGCAAAGAACAATCGAGGGCAGTAATGCTGGTGCCTGAACTGAAGTCACATCAGGGAGTCCTGAAAGAAAGGGGCTGATTTTAGAGATATTTTACAAACTTTCGAATTTGGTGACTGATTGGATATGGATATGAGGGAGAAGGAATACCAAGATTGACCTCCAGATTTCTGCCTTCGGAATTCTGTAGTTGTTGGCGCTAGCCACGAAAGAAAGGTTCATAGGAATAGAAGCAGATTGAACTGGGGGAAGGATGATGAGTTCTAGTTGGAGGTCTGGCCTAGAGATGTAGCTTTTGGGCATCATCAGCATGCAGATGATAATTGAAGTGATACAGATAAATGTGTTTGATTTTGCAGGGGGGCAAGAGAGGAGCGCCAAGGATGGTAATGTTGGGTGCCTGACATTTAAGGGGCCGACAAAGAAAAAGGATGTTGTAAGGGAGAATGAAGTGGAACAACCAGACAGATAGGAGGAAAACCAAGCGGCACTGATGTTACTGAAGCCTAGGGAAAAGAGGGGAGTCGTCAACAGGGAAACGTTCTGTGGAAAGTCAAAGTACCCAATGGGTTTGGCAACATTGAGATCATGTGGGAGAGCAAATTAAAATTTCAGTGACACGAGAAGCAAGTGGATAACAAGGAATAAGCAGAGACGGTTATATAGTTGATTTTTTTTTTTTTTCTATCAGCACTTTCAGGTGGCTAAGTTTCAGAGGGAAGGAAAAGTTAGGATAATGATCTGTGGAAAATAAAGTATATTTTAGTTGGACCTCTATCCCAATGTTGAGATTGATCATTGTGGGTGTCAGTGGTCTTTCATCCATTGATAGAGTACTTCCTAATTATCTGCTGTTCTTGTATAATCTTCCTCCATTAACTCATCTGCTTTATTTTATCATGTGAAGCAGAAAGAAAGTAGGCTAAGGTACTTATGATAATGCTTTCATATTGTATCTGGTAGTTTTTTTTGTTTGTTTGTTTTATTTTTTAATGAGAGGAAAATTCCAGACTCCTTTTTAAGATCAAAAAAGAATTTTTTTTTGGTGAGATAATCTTTTTTCTTTATCCTTTGATAAAAAGGATTATTATTTAATTAAGCTTCATCCTTTATTGAATTGCTGTTTCTCCTGGTATTATTTCAAATGAAAATATTATGTATCTGTCAGTCAGTTCCATAGATATTATACTACAATTTGAGTAGTACCGATAAAAGATTAGGTTTTTACTTGGAATAAAGTATAGCTATGCAACGGTATTCTGAATTAGAAATATTACAGACTAATTGTATAATTTCAATGACTTCTATGGCCAAGGAAATCATTGATATTTTTGTCTTACTTTTTCTAATCTTCAATATAATGCCTGTCTTCTTTCAGCTTCATATCCATTAGATATAAAGTTCTTTATGCTCTTCGAATTTTAAATGTGAATTGTGAGCTTATCATGACTTAAGCAGGGGTGGGGGTGAAATGCTTTCATTTTTTGTCTTCTGAGAATTTTGTCTTCTGAGAATCTCTGAATATGGCTAAATAGTCTTTTGAGGCTCTGGAAAAATTTTTGCTGTGTCTAAGGCCATGAAAGTATGATTAGAATCAAATGCCCTACACCTATATAGTAGTATTCTAATTCTCTTGGATATGTAAAAATGAAACAAAACAAAATAACTGCTGAGCTTGCTATGTACCTTTGAGCATAGCTATTTGTGTTAAATAGACCTAGATTGGCTGTAAACCACTTCCTCTTTTCCTTACCCATCCTGAGAAGTTGTGAATCCATCTGATTGCTACCAGACATTACAAATATTTGTATCAGCTTTCCTTCCCCTTTATAAGAAAATTTTCTTCTGTATAAACTTTTCTGAATCTCAGATAAAACACATTGCAGCCACTTGTAAGGTAGGAAGTTAATGCTTGGCAAGGAGAAAATATTTCCAATGTGTATCTTGAAACAGAAGAGTTAGCTTGCCTAAGGAATGAAGACAGTGAAGAACAATCATGGTGCCTTTAAAAGCTGTGCTTTCTAAAAAGTGTAGGTCAGGCAAACCTAGGGAAGTTTAGTCAAGACATTTGACATTCCCTTTGGCCATTATTTTAATAAAATATAGCCTCTCAGTTTTTAGGGTTGCCACTCCAATTGAACAAATCACTTCTTAACTCTAGTTATATATTGAAATAGAAAGTATATAATCAAAGCCAAAAAGAATGTTGTGGGGTAAAAAATTCATCAGGAATAAAAATTTAAACACCATGTATAACCTTTCAGGTACTTTTATTAGAATCTTCATGAAATTTTGCTCTGAGTGAGATAACTACAGGAAACCTTCCTGGAAAGACCTTATTTTGAGGTTCAGTCATCTCTGTACTCAGAGAGCTATGCAGAGTTTTTACCTCAATCTGATGGATGAAAATATGATTAGTGTTTCTGGGCTATACTTTCTTTGTTATTATATTTTCTATGTGCATTTACAATAGGTATAAATTAAGGTTTCCTCTATAAGGACAGAGATAGACAACGCTAGTTATAAAATCTCTGGAGAACTCAGTAGGAACAAGGGGATTTAGGGAAGTTTCAAATTCTCATTATCTCTAAACTTTTTCTCCCATGTAATAATTTTGCTTAATAAAAAATATAATTTTAAATATTTAGAATTATTGTACTATTATTGTACCTTTAATAATTTTGTGAAACCATTGATATGGTTACTTGATGAATACCCACTCTAAATTTTCAGCTGCAAAATTGTAGTTTGGACGATGACACCTAATCAGAGTTCTTCCTGATAGTAAGTATGATATTTGGAGTTACATATTGACTGTTCTAGGCCAGTATGCTCTTCATCACTTATTGATTCTGCTCTGCTTATTGCCTAATGATGAAATAGTGAATGAATTTATGAAAATACCAGTATATACAATGGATGCTTTATTAATTTAAACAGATTAGTGCCTATTGTATAGGAATAGAGACTTGGTCCTGAGATTTCTAGCTTACGTAGATAATTCTCTTAGGGATTTTTTTTTTTTTTTGTAAAGAGCAAGCAGTAGCTGGAGCAGGATGTGTGGTAAAGGGAAAGGTTCATCCTTTCTTCTCTTCATTTCTCTCTCCCACCTCCTTTCTCTTACTTGTTTTCCTATGAGAGCAACTTAAATATAAAAGCTGATGGGACAGTACATCAAAGAGAAATCTATTAGGTTTTTTTTAAGGTGTAAAGTCCTTGGGAGGACAGGAAGGGATGAGGTACAAGTAGAGTGGTCACCCTTGGTGGGAGAGAGACAGCTTCATGTTTCCATGGGAAGAGAAGGAATGGATTTGTAGGTTTGAAAAGGGAAGTTGAAGGAGTTGCTGGCTTGTAGTTTCCTTCTAAAGAAGCTGTAGAGGGTAGAACAAGGTGGTTTTAGACACAAGAAAAGTAAGAAAGGTTTGAAATGGTTGACAATGGCAGTGGGAGAGTTAAGAAGTGAGTTGGCCAGAGAAATTTCATAGTATGTCGGATATTTAGGGCTCTTTTGAAGTAATAATCATGTGATTCTTCCCAGCAGTGGTGAGTTGCTGAATGCAGAAAGTTGATTCGATCCACCATTAGGGTTTGCTGCCTGGGGACAACAAAGAGACAGGAGAGCAAGGGAATTTAGAATATTGGCAAAAGTGTCAATGAAATGATGTGTCATGGCATCTCAGTTAGAAAAAGAAGAGAAGAAATGAGAAGGTGATTGATTGGGAGAGATTAGGAGACTCAGAGCCTTAGGGTTTCAGTGATGTTGGAAAATGGTTACATTGGAACTGGTGAAAGCAAACCAATGGGGTAGGTGCTTGTGGCCAGAAAGAGAGGAGCTGGAATTAGTTAATTTGGAGCTGTTACATGTGAAGATAATGTCCAAGAAAAAGCCGTGACTGATGTAAAGTGGAGGAGAATGTTTTCCCTCCTACTGCCTCATAATGAAAGCCTCATGACAGCATTTCTTGAAGTGAATTTTGCAGAATAATATTTCTTCCAAAAGAAGAGTGCATGTACTAATGCATTATTGAGGCTCTGAGACATGTTGCATTTAAGAAATCTGTTTAAATTTGTTTAACTGAGCAGTTCTAAAATCTGTGGAATTACTGACCCTTTTGTAATATAACATCTATTAATAACCATCTAAACTAGGGTTTTCACCAACATGTTGAGCAGTTATTTTGTGTGTCATGTGCTGAAACTGTTAAATAATGGGAATAAGTAAGAGTAATCATCACAACATAGTGTTTATTTTGCAAATAATTTTTACATTTATGTTAATGTATTTCAATATTAAAATATTTATTCTCCTGTTGAAAGTAAATATGTGTCCAAAACATTAAAAATGTTAGTGCATTATTTTGGTAGTGACAATTGTGATATTTGTAATCGTTTATTAGAAATCTTCAGTTACTCATGGATATTCTAGGAAGGCCTGCTGTATTCATTCTATGTAGCAGTCAAGTAAGGCAGATTAGTTAAAGCAAAAAAGAGAGTTTATCCACTCACATAACTGGATATATCTGGAAATTCAAACCATGTCATCAAGAATTTGTCTGTCTTCATTTCTCACCTTTTATCTATTAACTTCATTCTCAGGCAGGTGGTACCAGCAATCCCATAGTGTGGAAGTTTCTCTTAGAAAGGGGTTGAGGGTGAGACAAATGCTTAGAACCTAACTGACTTCTTTCTAAAACAGGTTTCCCAGTTGGATTTTATTTGCTGATAATGGAAGCGTAACATTATAAGCGCCACATTCCTTTCTTTAAAATTTATTCTTTTTTGTTATTTAAGTCATGATTTTCTCTTGGGTCCTGCAGTTGCTGATTCGATTCTAATAAAGTCTTGACTGAGGCCTTGAAACTTGAAATGTTCTCAGTTATTAGTTCCAGTAACAAAAGGAGCTCTGAACAGATAAGAGGATTATTGATACATGTGCAGTATGAAAATATCAAACAGTAAAACCGTTCATGAAACTTCTTAGATAAAGTTGGAAACTTAAAATGTTTACAGAAATGAAATATGTACATAGTAGTCTTTATAGTGTCCTTGTGAGGTCCTCTGCAGAAAATATAAAACCAATAAACTTCATCTCCCCTGCCCCCCAAGAGCAATCAACAAAAGAAAACAAACAAAAAACCAAAAAACGAGAAAACCAAAACAGAATAACAAGCAAAATTTTTGTGATGTCTGGAGTTTAACCCTTTAAATAATCTTCTGAGGAACATAGTCTTTAAAGGCCTGTTGTGATAATTGACTGCTTTAGAAAATGGTAGTTAAATTCAAATCTGTAACTTTTGATAAATTAATGGCTTCTTTGTCATACTGAAGACCCTTAAATTGTGTCTTTTTATTTTCTTGGTTTATGAATAAAGGTAAATAAAATTATGATGGGTGGGTTACTTGTCTTAATAAAATACATATGAATGCTGCATCCTGTTTGAATATAGAAAGTCATAAGAGATGTTCATTCTTACCTCATAACCAAAATAAGGAGGATAAAGTACAAAATAATAGTTAAAAAAATACTCATCAGGGATCTGAGGACAGAAAGAAACCTAAATGAACCAAAGTCCAGAAAGTGGCAAGCCTTTCATAGGAAACAAAAACAAAACCAAAAAACAAACAAACAAAAAACCTGTGACTACTTCCATCCTTGGTGGAACTGTGTGATAAGAGGAAACTTCCATCGAAGGGAATAAGAAGTCAACTCAACAAGCTTTTAACAAGCTTGTAAGAACAGTGTGTAGGCTGGTGTGACAGATTAGAATCTGGAGGAGCCCTTCGCACAGAGTGAGGCAGCATCCACTCACCAGCATTTACTCAAGGGTCTTCACCAAGTGGAGCAGAGAATCAGAGAAGGAGACTTGAGAAAGATACTCCAAATGAAGTTCTCCCTGCACCAAAAAGGTGGTACACTGTTGTTGGGGGGTGGGGGGTGTTTGAGGCTTTTGGACAGGAGGACTGAGCACTCTGGATTTTCACCAACAGAAGAAAATACGAAATCCCTCCCAAGTTGATTCTCTTCAGGGAATTCTGGGTCTTCACAGAGTACAGGGCAATGGCTTTCCAAAGGCTAGGAAGGAGGGTAGAAAGTTATCTTAGGGTAGAAAGTTATCTTAGATATATAAAGTAGTGGGTGAGCCTGGAGAGTAAAGAGAACTCACTAGTGCCCGCCTATCCCACACCCCGCCCAAAAAAGAGGGTGCTGGAATCTTGCCAGGGCTCAGATTCCATTCCTAGCTGAAGAAAAACTCTTGATCTAGCCCCAAATATTTGAAGCTGGTGGTGAACTAATTCAAACCAGAGCAGCAGCAGAGGCAAGGCCCAACTTATTAACTACAGCCCCAATTCTAGCAGCCTGACAGAAAAAAGGAGTATGTGTTCCTCTTTCTTGAGGTAAATATTATTGAATTCAGATTCTACTGTTTTTTTATACAAACCATCTGGCACACAATCAAAGATTATATGGTCCACTAAAAAATAAGAAATGTGACCCACAGCTAAGAAAATAAGCAGACTCAGAGATGGCCCAGGTATTGGAATTATCAATGTCTTTAATGTAGCTTTTACAAAAATACTAAGGGATCTAATAGAAAAGATAGACAATGTATATGAAAAGATGGAGAAGTTCAGCAGCAATGTGAATGCTATAAAAAATAGAATTCTAGAATGAAAAATATAGTATCAGTGCTGAGCAATTCATTAGATGGACTTGTCAGTAGACTGGACACAGCGAGGAAAATTATAGTGAGCTTTGAAGACAGGTTGACAGAAAGTATTCACAAAGAAGCAAAAAGAGAAAAATAGGTAATAGAGTGTTTGAGATCATGAGGTAATATCAAAAGGGCTAACATACATGTAATTAGAATCTAAGGAAGAAAGGAGAGAGGGAGGTGGGAGTAGAAACATATTTGAAGAGACAATGGTTGTTTTCCAACATTTTCAACCCACAGGTCCAGGAAATTTAACAGATCCCAAGCAGGATAATTAAAAGAAAAAAAATTACATGTACTTATTTCCTAGTTGATTATAAAAGCAGTGAGAGAAAAAAGAAACATTATGTATAGGGGAGTAATGACATGAATTCTAGCTGACTTCATACCAGAAGCAATGGAGACCAGAAGACAAAGTGCTGGAAGAAAAAAAAAAGCCATCGACTTTTAATTCTATATCCTGTGAAAATATCCTTAAAAAAATAAAGGCAAGCAGCACTTTACAACCACTGGGATGATGATAATCAGAAAAACAGAAATAATAAGTGTTGGTGAGGATGTGGAGAAGTTAGAAGCCACATCCGTTGCTGGTGGGAACGTAAAGTGGTGCAGCCACTGTGAAAGAAGTTTGGCTGTTCCTCAAAAAGGTAAATATAGAATTACCATGTGACCCAGCAATTCCACTCCTAAATAAATCCCTGAAAGAGTTGAAAACAGATACCCAAGTACATGTGTACGAATGTTTATAGCAGCACTATTCACAATAGCCAAAAGATGGAAGCAGCCCAAATGTCCTTGTCAATATTAGTAAAACCCAAATAATAATAATAGCTAATATTATAAGCATTCATTATGGTAAAGGAGAGAGGGAGGAGAAAAGAAGGGAAAATGGGAGGCAGAGAGGGAAGAGCGAGGAGAGATAAGGAAGCTGCTGTGAGAAAGATATGTTCAGCTTACACAGGTAATGGCAACGGGATTATTTTGATCTGTTCAAAATAATTTATTAAATAGAATAACGAGCTTGGGAATAATGAATAATAATGATGAATAATGAATAATTTGTTAAATAGAATAATGAGCTTCATGAGGGTGTGGCTGAAATTGGTAAAGTGCCTTGATTACTAGACATAGGGACCTCTAATGAAATACTTTCATTCTCATCGTAATGTATTCTTTGTTTAATAATTTATTAGTTTAAGCAAAGAAGATAAATGTACTGCCCTATTATTATATCCCTTAATTGTTTTAAAAGCAGAATTTCAGTTAAGATGTCTTGATAATTTAACTCATAGTACTGTAAGTTTTAAAAAACTGAAATGCACAGTTGCTTACTGAGCAAAATCTATTAGTACTTAAATTGTTGAGTCAGTGAGGTGCTCAAAAGGAAACTGTTTGGTGTACATCTTGCACTACTGGATACTTTATTAAAAGAATTATAATACGTTTTTGCTCATACATTTGAGAAAATCTCCATGGAACATGAATTATATTTCTATATTGAACAGGGAGGGAGCTGATTATAGCCTGAGGCTTGGGATTTATGTCCCTGGAGAAATCATTTAAGAAGATACAGAGTCAAGAAAGCAGGAAGAATGATAGAAAGCTTTACAACCTAGGTTTTGTTGAACTCCATTCTGTTTTACTATAAATTTCCTTAGCATCATTATTTTAAGACAAAATCTTAATCATTCAAATGTTCCTTTTGCACATTTAGTTTCCAATTTCATTATTTCAAAATGTGAAAATGCTTGACTTAGCAAGGGGGCTTTCTTTTAATAAATGTTCTTAATATGCAAGCATCAAAGAAAAAAAGACAGCATGACAAACTAGGTTACTAGACAGTGAATACTTCTAAAATGATTTCTCTTCAGTCAGAATCCAATTGCTAAAATAAATCAATTAGAAACTGTTTTATACTTAAATTGTATACCGTGATGGGATGGGAATAGAAACTGTATCCTTCATTCTCTCCAGCAAATCAGTATCTGCAAAAGACTAAGTTATTTGTTTATTTATAAATGCATTCCTTTTATGAAGGACATATTGATATTTGAAGTATTTCATTTATATTATAGAGTTATCAACAGTTGAGAATTTTTTTCAGGAGACATTCTTCTCTAGCATTATAATTTCCCTGTAGTTATTTCTCACAAAATCCCTCCAAATTTCATGGCTGCTTTGCATAAGTAGTCCCAGAGATATTTGGCCCTCAGCCTGGAGTTTGAGCATGAATGTTATCTTTTTCTTGAATCTTATTGCCTACTGACTTGAATAAGTATCTGACTGTTCCTACAGGGCCAAATAATCACTTTCATTGTTCCTTCTAATAATGTTATTAGATTGAGTTTATTTACGGAAGTCTGTAAGAAATAATATATGGTTATTGCTTCAACAAGGTATTATTAACAAAAAAGTGTTCCATTGTTACCTTTCACTCTCCGTAGTTCATCCTTCCATTGGGGAACAAGTTCTGAGGGTACCCTCAGGCAGGATATAACTAATTGTCCTAAGGGGAGTAACTCTGGTTGCCAGCCTGATGCAGTGGAGCTCTTCTATGAAAGTTTCATCAATAATCAATGCAATGCAAATGATTGGGGAGTTGGACAATGGTCATGAATTTTTTGAGATGAAGATTTTTATCTAGTCCAGTGTCCTCCTGTTTACTGATATGGAAACTTAAGAGCCACAATAGTTAAGTGATTTGCCCAGACTTATACTCTTTTTCCCTTCTGACATCAATAACCTTATTGTTTCTACCTTAGTGCCTCCTTTAAGAGCCTTGCTTTGAGAACTGTTGTGTGCCTTTTGGTTAAAGTTGTTCATTTTTAATTACCATGGCATCTAAATAGACTGTCATTTGGAAGAGTTGGGGTGTTTGGGATTTTTTTAAAAATCTATTTCTAGTGCTTGAGAAATCTTCTGAAATAAAAACATTTGGGAAGGCGAAAACTGTTAAAAAGGTATAGCCAAGATGTGGAGAATGGAAGAGTGGGGAGTAAGGCATATACAGCAGTTGTTTTGTAATTAAATTTATGAAGAGTATGTCACAACTACAGTACTATCTGAAATTTTCTGTTAGACTGGTTCCTTTTAGCTGTGTCTTCTTTTTTTCCTCTGAGTGCTAATATTTGGTTTTCTCTGTGTTTCCTTAGCATTTCTTGTTTTCTCTCATCTCATGAATTTCTATTTCTTTCTTATTTTTCCCCAAGTCATGACATTTATTGAGGGACCAGGAAAATAAAATGCTATAGAGTTCATATGCGTTTGGTTATTTTTCATTCTTAATGTTAGGAAGCTTACATTTTATTTACTTGGAAGACAGAGTGGATGGACATAAGCTGTGGATAAATACTGAAATACCTAGCATAACTGTGTATATACTAGATAGTTTACTGCTGCTGACGGCTTCTTTCTTAATCTCTCCAGGAAAGGAAGGAGAGGCTATCCAAATTTGAGTCTATTCGTCATTCAATTGCTGGAATCATTAGGTCTCCAAAGTCTGCACTGGGCTCTTCAACAGTAAGTAGGATGAACTCTCTATGCTACTGAAAATAGTCATTGTCTACCTTCTTTCTGATATACCAATGAATATAATATGTAAACTTGTATTTATGAATGGAAAGGTAAGTACACAATTTAACTTTTTGTGAGCATATGAGTCTGTGTATATATGTATATATTAAAACCCCTAGTAACAGTGATGTAGGCAGGAAAGAAACTTGTATTGTAGATTTTCTATACTACATATAAGTAGTTACAGGGAGTATTTTATGTACTTTGGGGATTTATTAGAAGAAAAATATAAACAAGTTTCTTTTACAGTGAAACATGTTTTTATAATAGGGATTACTGTATATGTATTTTTAAAATGTATCAGTTTATATGTGTGTTCATATCTTTAAGAACATTTTAATTAGATAATTGAAGTCCGTTTGAAATTTGGGCTAGGCACATCTCAGTAATGCATAGAATATTAATTATCCCTAGTAATAGCAGCTATAGGCAAGCAAGATAAAAAATATTCTTATCTCATTTATATATAAAATTATAAAGTATTTTTCTTACTTCATGACCTATAAAACTAAATTATCAAACTTTTTATTCTAGCCATGCCTCATTCACAGTAGAGCTTTCTAATAGTATTTTATTGAATGATGGTTAAAACAATATTCAGTACAAATTAATTACATGCTTTTCCCCCCATCTTGTGAAGTTTCTACAGAATAATATCTTAATATCATTTCTTATTCTTTAAAAGTTCAGCTAAGACAATGTGACCTCCTCTTATTTAGAAAACACAAGTGTTTCCTAACCTTAGATTAGTTAAATGTCCATTCACATTTTGGATTTATTTGTTCTAATTCCTTTTTAATATAAAACACATGTTTCCATATTTATTCCACTCAGGCAACAATCTTTTATGTACAATTGTGGCAAAGCGTCAAGTATTTTAATTAACAAAAAAGCAGGAAATTATATTTTTGTGTAAAAGAGATAGATTTTAACCTTTGATGCTGCCATTGTCACTTCTAATATGCTGAAGTGTTCTATGGGAGTAGAACTAATGCAGACCATCTCATATGGCATTAAATAGCAAGTGAAAATAAAAATAATTATGGGCAAGAGCTACATGATAGAGTAAGTCTCTTTCAAATCTTATCTCCTACTTTTGTTTTCTTAAATTTACAACTTTACAGATAAATACTAGTTCATAGGACTTGTTTTGTTATGATTTGACAGTCAAAATAAAGTATAGGAGACTTGATTAAGAGTTTATAAGAAGTTTCAGAGACTCTATGAAGAGAGTCTTTTGATAACTTTTATTAGAAGAAAAAAGAAAAACAGGTCTAAAAAAGGAAATATTTAAAAACAGTTTTTTAAAAAACAAATGTAGTTCTTGAGAAGAAATGTTCAGATACCTCAGTGAACCGTTTATAAAATTATTTAACATTAAAATGAGTCAGTGAAACACAGGACATAATTAAGTTGTAATTAACTCACCTTTATTTCACTTAGGTCAGAGGTCTTTGTGCCAGCACCTAATAGCTGATTTGTGAAAGGTGTCCCCCACCATTTTTTCTTCCTGTGTGCTGTTAGAGATCAAGCTTGACTTGAGTAAAATGTCTGAAATACTTGGGAGCCAAGACTCATTATAAACTCAAGGTTTCCTTTAGTTTTATTCTTAGATGGAAATGTAGGAGAGTGGAATTTAGAGCTTAAAAAGTTTAGCTAATGACAGAAAAATAAGAATTCTATGGGAATGGGGTACCATTTCCCATGTTTGTTTTTTCCCTACATTACTTTGAAGTTCATTGTTATGGAAGTTCAGCTTTTGGCTCTAGACAGAGCCAGTTTTGATAAATCAGGGTTGATCTGAGGACGAGAGAGGTTTTCTCTTTCAAGACACACTAATTTACATCTAAAATAAAAAAAATCCTATTTGTTCATTAAGATGAAGTTGTATAGGGTTGGCACTCCTAAAAGTGTGTCAGGTATAGTATGTACAATCTTCATAATTAATTGGTATAAACCATAACTTTTTGAATATCTGAACATATTTGCATATTGTTTTCTCCACTTAAAAGTAAAATTATTATAAGTAATTTTACTTAATAAAATTCTTAAGTAATTTTACTGAAGAATAAAATTACTTTATTCTTCAGTAAAATTACTAAATTGACAGTGATTGAGATAGGTTAAATGTTGGTGTTTACAAACTGCTTTTACCTGAAATGAAGTGCCTTTCCCACAAAACATGTGCCTCATTCAGATATACATTTTTAATAAATTTATGAACATCTTTGAAGCTATGAAATGCCCATTTCATTTAAGAATATGTTCCCTCTGTTAATTGAGAATTCTAGGGAACGGTCACTTCTCCCCCAGTTGATCACATTTTTATCTTCATGATTAAGGCAATCATTATCTCCATCAGTTAAGTGCCCTTTGATATTGCCTGATTTATTCAGAAATTTCATGAACTAAAAAGATTGGGATAGTCTGTAGTTTATGATGTGTGGTACACTATGAATAAAGGTACAGAACTATTTCTGTGGTGTTAGATATCCTATTTATTTGAAGAAGATTTTCCCCTCAACTACACAGAGGTAACTGAGGTTTTAAGTCACTGCGAATGTGAAGGTTTCAGGTATTAAGTATGATAATCTAAGATGGATAAAATCTAAAGGCTCCTTAATTGTAATTTAAAATTTTTTTCTGACATAATTTAGTATTTTTTGGAGTATTCTAGTTTGGTAAAGGTAACATAGAGGAAGGAAAATTTTTAATTGCTATAAATGATTTTTTTCTTCATAAAAGACATTTTTTAAAAACCCTGCAAAATGGCAGACTTACGCCTATTTAAATTATTTTATTGTGATATACTTCACGCAACACAAAAATCAGCATTTCAAAGTGTACACACAGTGGTTTTAGTATATTCATTATATTGTGCAACCATCAACACTATAGAATTCCTGAACCTTTCAATCTCCGCAATAAGCAACTGCATTTCTGTTAGCAATTAGTCTTAATTCCCCCCCTTTTCAGTTTTCTGGTAATCACTCATCTATTTTTCATCCCTATGGATTTGCCTATTCTGGACATTTCACATAAAAAGAGTCACACAATATGTGACCTTTTTTTGTCTAGTTTCTTTCAACTTAGTGTAATGTTTTCAAGGTTCATCCATGTTGTAGCATGTATCAATACTTCATTCCTTTTTATGACTGAATAATCCCTTGTATGGATTTATCATATATAGTTTATCCATTCATCAGCTGATGGACATTTGGGTTGTTCCATCTTTGGCTATTATGAATAATGCTGCAATGAACATTCACATGCAAGTTTTTAAGTGAATGTATGTTTTCAGTTCTTTCAGTTATATACCGAGGAATTGCTGGGTTGTGAGGTAATACTATGTTTAGGTTTTTGAGGAACTGCCAAACTGTTTTCCACAGTGGTTGCAACATTTTGCATTCCCACCAGCAATGTATATAATGCATGAGTTTTCCAATTTCTCTACAGTCTCAACACTTGTTATTTTTTCATTTTTTAAAAATTATAGGCATCCTAGTAAATATGAAGTGGTATCTCATTGTAGTTTTATTTACATTTTCCTGATGACTAATGATGTTGAGCATCTTTTAATGTGATTATTGGTCACTTGCATATGTTCTTCAGAGATATTACTGTTCATATCCTTTGCACACGTTTTAATTGGTGGTATTTTTCATTGTTGAGTTATGAGTTCTTTATATATTCAGGATACAAGCCCCTTTTCAGATATATAATTTGAAAAAAATTTTTCTCATTTTGTGAATTGTCTTTTCATTTTCTTGGTAATGTTCTTTGACACACAAAAGTTTTAAATTTTGCCAAAGTCCAATTTATCTAATTTTCTTTCATTTCACATGCTTTTGGTGTTGTATCTAAAAAACCATTGACTAATGCAAGGTCATGCCAGTTTTCACCTGTGTTTCCTTCTAGAGTTTTATAGTTTTAGCTTTTACATGTAGGTCTTTGATCCATTACAAGTTAATAGCTGTGTATGGTGTGAGGTAGACATCTGAATTCATTTTTTTTCTGTGTGGAAGCATGTTTAATTTAAAATCTTAAAAAAGCAGCAACTATGAAATCACTGTTTCTTTACTCAAATAAACATACAAAAATTGGAACTAGAGAGCATAATTTTAGATAAAATAAAACAATTAATTGCATTATACATAGGGAAATGAATTAATCATGATAATATTTCCATTGAACTTATCATAGCTACTTATTTTACCATTCTTTTTACAGTGTGACTAAAATGTAGAGCTATCTGTGAAGACAGTCTAATGGAACACTTTGATCAACAGTGTTGCTAGAAGGAAGAATGTTAGATAATTAGCTTTAGATGAATCTGGCTTTAACTGAATACAGTATCTGATGTCAGCTCCAAGCATGTTTTCTTTTTTTTCCACTGTACTAAAAGAGTTAAATAACCTATCCATAGTACCTCCACGTACTGAGGTCTGCTCCACAGCCAGCATCTTTCCATGCTTCAGGAGGTTATAAATTTGCATTGAGGACTATTTCTCCTAGACTGCTTCTGAAGTCAAGGACAGAGGTGTTAGACAGGATTCATAGTATAATCTGAAAGCCTACTGGCAATCAAGAGGGTCCATTTCCATTGAAAATCTTTCAAACCACAATATATTTGATGAGATCTGTTCTAGTCATGTCAAGAATACTGCCCTTTCTCCAGAGCCATTGCTTTACTGCAGAATTTTTGTTATAAGTGGCTGAGCAAACAGTTTGTTCCATCTTACAGCCCCTTGTGAGTACTAGTTGTTCACTGATCTGTGGAGTACAAAACACCCTTATAATAGTAGCACTCTTTGAAAAATGTTCTTTAAAACCAGAATAAAGCACATTTTGCTCCAGATAATTGTTCTTTACATGTCAGAAGAATTATTATTCTTTTGTCTCTTTAAAATTAATATTTTTCTGGATTCTGTTGACATATAGTTTATTTTAATTTTTGAATTACTTTGCATTTGAATTTAGAAAATAAAAATACTGAAAAATAAAGATGTGCATCCATTATATATAATAATATAGTAAATAAGATTTGTTTATTTGCTTCTATTTAGAAAATTAGCAAACTATCATTTAGCTGTGTTTAAGTTGTATATCAGTTATCATGTTGGTATTGTAACACTTGGCTTCCACCATTGGCATAGGGCAATATAGTTATTTTCATTCATAACATAATAAATTGCTTATTTTTTTTAGTGTTTTCCTTTGTGTCTAGCAGAACAACCTTGTACTTCTTCTGACAAGGCGTGTTGTTAAGTTCAGCTTAAATATTATGTATTTTAAACCTTGGCTGTCTTCCTTTATTCTGAAGGTCTTAGTATTTATTTATTTATTTATTTAGCCCAGACACTCAGATGTAGAAAAATGAGAAACAAGAGAAAATAAAAATTAAATTTCTTACATCATATCACTGACATAAATACACTGAATTCTCCAATATAGTTAGCCATGTTTAGGAAAACTAAATATTATTCTCAGAGTTGCAAGTTTTGAATCACTAGTATTATCATACATAATTTTTCAAGAAGAGCTTATCAGGATTTATTTTCTTTAATTTCATTATATAGAGAGTAAATCTGTACTTTTATGTGTTTGCTCAAATGCTTAAAACAAATAACCCACATCATGTCAGAATGATGCTATATTCTATATACGCAATCCCAACTTGATGATAAATGTTTAAATTTACTGAGCTATGATTTCATACTAACTCATTAGAATGATCTGGTAATAGTTTTAGTTGAGATGTGTAGTATAACATTGACACTGAATAGTTAATGGACTAAAATGTTATTGTTGATACTGTGGCACATTTTATATGTAATATTGCATGAAATTAAGGTAAGGATATTTGATACAGAAAAAATAAAGCTGTAGAAAAAATTGCAGTGATATGGGATGAGGGAGAATGAATCAAAGTCACAAGCACAATTGGAAAAAGTAAATGGATAAAAAAGATAAAGAAAAAAGAATGATTACTAATAAAGAGAAGATGAGTAAGGGAACTAAAGCAGGGGAAAAAAAGAGCAAAGTGAGGGGAAATCAGAAGGTAGTGGAGGAAGCAGAAGTGTGAGACCAAAAATGAATGACTTTTAAGAAAATATATTTTGCTAGAGATAGTGTCTCTTGTTAGAGATCCGAGAAGGTGCGTAAAAAGGCAATCGGGAGTGGGGGGGGGAGACCTTCAAGATGGCGAAAGAGTAAGATGCGGAGATCACCTTCCTCCCCACAAATACATCAGAAATACATCTACATGTGGAACAACTCCTACAGAATACCTACTGAACGCTAGCAGAAGACCTCAGACGTCCCAAAAGGCAAGAAAGACCCTAGGTACCTGGGTAGGGCAAAAGAAAAAAGAAGAAACAAAGACAAAAGAATATGGATGGGACCTGCACCAATGGGAGGGAGCTGTGAAGGAGGAAAAGTTTCCACACACTAAGAAGCCCCTTCATTGGCAGAGACTGTGGGGGGTGGAGGGGGGAAGCTTCAGAGCCACAGAGGAGAGCCAGCAACAGGGGTGAGGAGGGCAAAGGGGAGAGATTCCTGCACAGAGGATTGGTGCCAACCAGCACTCACCAGCCCAAGAAGCTTGTCTGCTCACCCACCGGGGCCGGGGGTTGCTGGGAGCTGAAGCTCGGATCCCAGGGAGAGGACTGGGGTTGGCTGCGTGAACACAGCCTGAAGGGGGCTAGTTCACCACAACTACCTGGGAGGGAGTCCGGGAAAAAGTCTGGAGCTGCCGAAGAGGCAAGAGACCATTGTTTCTGGGTGCTCCAGGAGAGGGGATTCAGAGCACAGCATAAACGAGCTCCAGAGACTGGCTCGAGCCGTGGCTATCAGTGTGGACCCCAGAGATGGGCATGAAATGCTAAGGCTGCTGCTGTAGCCAACAAGAAGCCTGTGTGCAAGCACAGGTCACTATCCACACCTTCCCTGTTGGGAGGTTATGCAGCCCGCCACTGCCAGGGTCCCGTGATCCAGGGACAATTTCCCTGGGAGAATGCACGGTGCGCCTCAGGCTGGTGCAACATCACGCTGGCCTCTGCCGCCACAGGCTCACCCTGCACTCCGTACCCCTCCCTCCTCCCGGCCTTACTGAGCCAGAGCCCCCGAATCAGCTGCTGCTTTAACCCCGTCCTGTCTGAGCGAAGAACAGATGCCCTTAGGTGACCTGCACACAGAAGCGGGGCCAAATCCAAAGCTGAACTCCAGGAGCTGTGCGAACAAAGAAGAGAAAGGGAAATCTCTCCCAACAGGCTCAGGAGCAGCAGAATAAATCTCCACAATCAACTTGATGAACCCTGCACCTGTGGAATACCTGAGTGGACAAGAAATCAGCCCAAAATTGAGGCAGTGGACTTTGGGAGCAACAATATATATATATTTTTTTCCTTTTTCTCTTTTTGTGAGTGTGTATGTGTATGCTTCTGTGTGTGATGTTGTCTGTATAGCTTTGCTTTTACCATTTGTCGTAGGGTTCTGTCTGTCAGTTCTTTGTTTTTCTTCTTTTTTGAATCACTTTTTAATTTTTTTATTTTTAATATTTGCTATTTTAATAACTATATTTTATTTTATTCTATCTTCCTTTCTTTTTTTCTCTCTTTTCTTCTGAGCCGTGTGGCTGACAGGATCTTGGTGCTCTGGCCAGGTGTCAGGCCTCTGCCTCTGAGGTGGGAGAGCCAAGTTCAGGACATTGGTCCACCAGAGACCTCCCAGCTCCACGTAATATCAGATGGCAAAAGCTCTCCCAGAGATCTCCATCTCAACGCTAAGACCCAGCTCCACTCAACGACCAGCAAGCTACAGTGCTGGACACGCTATGCCAAACAACTAGCAAGACAGGAGCACAACCCCACCCATTAGCAGAGAGGCTGCCTAAAATCATAGTAAGGTCACAGACACCCCAAAAATACACCACTGGATGTGGACCTGCCCACCAGAAAGACAAGATCCAGCCTCATCCACCAGAACACAGGCACTAGTCCCCTCCACCAGGAAGCCTACACAACCCACTGAACCAAACTTAGCTGCTGGGGCCCAATAGCAAAAACAACAGGAAGTATGAACCTACAGCCTGCAAAAAGGAGATCCCAAACACAGTAAGTTAAGCAAAATGAGAAGACAGAGAAACACATGCCAGATGAAGGAGCAAGGTAAAAACCCACCAGACGAAACAAATGAAGAGGAAATAGGCAGTCTACCTAAAAAGAATTCAGAGTAATGATAGTAAAGATGATCCAAAATCTTGGAAATAGAATGGAGAAAATACAAGAAACGTTCAATAAGGACCTATAAGAACTAAAGAGCAGGGCTTCCCTGGTGGCGCAGTGGTTGAGAGTCCGCCTGCCGATGCAGGGG
>NW_020173108.1:9216312-9248339 GCF_003031525.2 Neophocaena asiaeorientalis asiaeorientalis | reverse complement strand
AAAAAAAAAAAAAAAAAAAAACTAAAGAGCAAACAATGATGAACAACACAATAAATGAAATTAAAAATTCTCTAGAAGGGGTCAATCAATGGTTAAGTGACCTGGGAGATAAAATAGTGGAAATAACTACTGCAGAGCAGAATAAAGAAAAAAGAATGAAAAGAATTGAGGACAGTCTCAGAGACCTCTGGGACAACATTAAACCCACCAACATTTGAATTATAGGGGTTCCAGAAATTAACAGCTGATCTTCCAGCAGAAACTCTGCAAGCCAGAAGGAAGTGGCAGGACATATTTAAAGTGATGAAACGGAAGAACCTACAACCAAGATTGCTCTAGCCAGCAAGGATCTCATTCAGATTTGACGGGGAAATTAAAACCTTTATAGACAAGCAAAAGCTGAGAGAGTTCAGCACCACCAAACCAGCTTTACAACAAATGCTAAAGGAACTTCTCTAGGCAGGAAACACAAGAGAAGGAAAAGACCTACAATAACAAACCCCAAACAATTAAGAAAATACTAATAGAAACATACATATCAATAATTACCTGAAATGTAAATGGATTAAGTGCTCCAACCAAAAGTCATAGACTGGCTGAATGGATACAAAAACAAGACCTGTATATATGCTGTCTACAGGAGACCCACTTTAGACCTAGTGACACGTACAGACTGAAAGTGAGGAGCTGGAAGAAGATATTCCATGCAAATGGAAATCAAAAGAAAGCTGGAGTAGTGATAAACACAAGCTTTAAATGATACATTAAACGAGATGGACTTAATTGATATTTATAGGACATTCCATCCAAAAACAACAGAATACACTTTCTTCTCAGGTGTTCATGGAACTTTCTCCAGGATAGATCATATCTTGGGTCACAAATCAAGCCTTGGTAAATTTGAGAAAATTGTAATCATATGAAGTATCTTTTCCGACCACAATGCTATCAGACTAGATATTGATTACAGGAAAAAATCTGTAAAAAATACAAACACATGGAGGCTAAACAATATACTACTTAATAACCAAGAGATCACTGAAGAAACCAAAGAGGAAATCAAAAAATACCTAGAAACAAATGACAGTGAAAACATGACGACCCAAAACCTATGGGATACAGCAAACGCAGTTCTAAGAGGGAAGTTTATAGCAATACAGCCCTACCTCAAGAAACAAGAAACATTTCCAATAAACAACCTAACCTTACACTTAAAGCAATTAGAGAAAGAAGAACAAAAAAACCCCAAAGTTAGCCGAAGGAAAGAAATCATAAAGATCAGATCAGAAATAAATGAAAAAGGAAATGAAGGAAATAATAGCAAAGATCAATAAAACTAAAAGCTGGTCGTTTGAGAAGATGAACAAAATTGATAATCCATTAGCCAGACTCATGAAGAAAAAAAAGGAGAAGACTCAAATCAGTAGAATTAGAAATGAAAAAGGAGAAGTAACAACTGACACTGCAGAAATACAAAGGATCATGGGAGGTTACTACAAGCAACTATATGCCAATAAAATGGACAACCTGGAAGAAATGGACACATTATTAGAAGAACACAGCCTTCCAAGACAGAACCAGGAAGAAAAAGAAAATATAAACAGACCAATCACAAGCACTGAAATTGAGACTGTGCTTAAAAATCTTCTAATAAACAAAAGCCCAGAACCAGATGGCTTCCCAGGCGAATTCTATCAAACATTTAGAGAAGAGCTAACACCTATCCTTCTCAAACTCTTCCAAAATATAGCAGAGGGAGGAACACTCCCAAACTCATTCTATGAGGTCACCATCACCCTGATACCAAAACCAGACAAAGGTGTCACAAAGAAAAAAACTACAGGCCAATATCACTGATGAACATAGATGCAAAAATCCTCAACAAAATACTAGCAAACAGAATCCAACAGCACAGTAAAAGGATCATACACCATGATCAAGTGGGGTTTATCCCAGGAATGCAAGGATTCTTCAATATATGCAAATCAATCAGTGTGATACACCATATTAACAAATTGAAGGAGAAAAAACATATGATCATCTTAATAGATGCAGAGAAAGCCTTTGACAAAATTCAACAGCCATTTATGATAAAAACTCTCCAGAAAGTAGGCATAGAGGGAACTTACTTCAACATAATAAAGGCCATATATGACAAACACACAGCCATCATCGTTCTCAATGGTGAAAAAGTTAAACCATTGCCACTCATATCAGGAGCAAGACAAGGTTGCTCACTCTCAGCCCCAGTATTCAACAGACTTTTGGACGTTTTAGCAACAGCAATCAGAGAAAAAAGAGAAATAAAAGGCATCCACATCAGAAAAGAAGAAGTAAAGCTATCACTGTTTGCTAATGACATGATACTATACATAGAGAATCCTAAAGATGCAACCAGAAAACTACTAGAGCTAATCAATGAATTTCGTAAAGTAGCAGGATACAAAATTAATGCACAGAAATCTCTGGCATTCCTATACAATAATGATGAAAAATCTGAAAGTGAAATCAAGAAAACACTCCTATTCACCATTGCAACAAAAAGAATAAAAAACCTAGGAATAAACCTACCTAAGGAGACAAAAGACCTGTATGCAGAAAATTATAAGACACTGATGAAAGAAATTAAAGATGATAAAAACAGATGGAGAGATATACCATGCTCTTGGATTGGAAGAATCAACATTGTGAAAATGACTGTACTACCCAAAGCAATCTACAGATTCAATGCAATCCCTATCAAAGTACCAATGGCATTTTTCACAGAACTAGAACAAAAAATTGCCCAATTTGTATGGAAACACAAAAGACCCTGAATAGCCAAATCAATCTTGAGAAAGAAAAATGGAGCTGGAGGAATCAGGCTCCCTGACTTCAGACTATATTACAAAGCTGCAGTTATCAAGACAGTATGGTACTGGCACAAAAACAGAAATATAGATCATTGGAATAGGATAGTAAGCCCAGAGATAAACCCATGCACATATGGTCACCTTATCTTTGATAAAGGAGGCAAGAATATACAGTGGAGAAAAGACAGCCTCTTCAATAAGTTGTGCTGGGTAAACTGGACAGCTACATGTAAAAGAATGAAATTAGAACACTCCCTAACACCATACGCAAAAATAAGCTCAAAATGGATTAAAGACCTAAATGTAAGGCCAGACACTATCAAACTTTAGAGGAAAACATAGGCAGAACACTCTATGACATAGATCACAGCAAGATCCTTTTTGACCCACCTCCTAGAGAAATGGAAATAAAAACAAAAATAAACAAGTGAGACCTAATGAAACTTAAAAGGTTTTGCACAGCAAAGGAAACCATAAACAAGAGGAAAAAGACAACCCTTAGAATGGGAGAAAATATTTGCAAATGAAGCAACAGACAAAGGATTAATCTCCAAAATTTATAAGCAGCTCATGCAACTCAATATCAAAAAAACAAACAACCCAATCCAAAAATGGGCAGAAGACCTAAATAGACATTTCTCCAAAGAAAATGTACAGATTGCCAACAAACACATGAAAGAATTCTCAATATCTTTAATCCTTAGAGAAATGCAAATCAAAACTACAATGAGGTATCACCTCACACCAGTCAGAATGGCCATCATCAAAAAATGTACAAACAATGAATGCTGGAAAGGGTGTGGAGAAAAGGGAACCCTCTTTCACTGTTGGTGGGAATGTAAATTGATACACCCACTATGCAGAACAGTATCGAGGTTCCTTAAAATAGTAAAAATAGAACTACCATCTGACCCAGTAATCCCATTACTGGGCATATACCCTGAGAAAACCATAATTCAAAAAGAGTCATGTACCGCAATGTTCATTGCAGCTCTATTTACAATAGCCAGGACATGGAAGCAACTTAAGTTTCCATCGACAGATGAATGGATAAAGGAGATGTGGCAGGTATATACAATGGAATATTACTCAGCTATAAAAAGAAACGAAATTGAGTTATTTGTAGTAAGGTGGATGGACCTAGAGACTGTCATACAGAGTGAAGTAAGTCAGAAAGAGAAAAACAAATACCGTATGCTAACACATATATATGGAATCTGAAAGAAAAAAAATGTTTCTGAAGAATCTAGAGGGAGGACAGGAATAAAGATGCAGACGTAAAGAATGGCCTTGTGGGGCTTCCCTGGTGGCGCAGTGGTTGGGAGTCCGCCTGCCGATGCAGGGGACACGGGTTCGTGCCCCGGTCTGGGAAGATCCCACATGCCGCGGAGCGGCTGCGCCCGTGTGGAAAAAAAAAAAAAAAAAAAAAGAATGGCCTTGTGGACTGGGTAGGGGGAACAGTAAGCTGGGACAAAGTGAGCGAGTGTCATGGGCTTATATATACTTTGAAATGTAAAATAGATAGCTAGTGGGAAGCAGCCACAAAGCACAGGGAGATCAGCTCGGTGCTTTGTGACCACCTAGAGGGGTGGGAAAGGGAGGGTGGGAGGGAGATGCAAGAGTGAGGAGATATGGGGATATATGTATATGTATAGCTGATTCACTTTGTTATAAAGCAGAAACTAACACACCATTGTAAAGCAATTCTACTCCAATAAAGATGTTATTAAAAAAAAAATAGGCAGTCAGGGAAATAGAAAGCAGTGGAAGTAAGGTAATATTCGAGTTTGGCCTAGGTGTTTATCTTTTTAAATAAAGTTTTGGGAAGAATTGTGTAAGAATGTGAATTTTTTCAGCATGTAATTCTGCCTAGTTATTATGATAGACCATAGTTATATTATTAGCTAAAGACTGAACAAACTCAAATTTTCAAAAAGTACAAAAAATTGTTAATTAAGAAATTTGCACATAAGAATTTTGTTGCTTCATAGTGGAAAGTGAACATTAGGTAAAGTATATTTATAATAAAAATAACTAAGCTATCAGTGTATGAAAACAGTGATCAGTTCTACTTTATTGCTAAAAAAAAATAGAATTTGTCAATTTACAGATAGGCCTTAGTGCCTGTTAACATGGAACCATTGTTTTACATCCTGTTTGTCTAGCCTGAAGGCAAACAATCATGAAGATCAAATATCCCACATAGTCTTTGTTTTTCATTATTTTAATAATTAACTCATTCAATGCATTCAAAACATAACTGTTTAGAAATTTGCAAAAAAGTGGCAGGAAGAGCATTATTATTCATGTTTTCATTTTATGTTATGCATTTGTTCAACTATCAAACTCTAATTGCTATAAAATATATTTTTCCTGCCTATGGTTACATTGCCCTTTCAGTGAAAGTAGCTTTTAGTACCATCAGGCAGATTCCTTTTCAGTAGGCCGATATTTCTCACCCTTTGCAAGTGTTTGGTGCTTCTCATACTTTTGATTATATGACATTTGATTCTTAATCTCCCCATAACATTTCCCAGTGATATATAGCTTTAAAATTAAAGGGGTCATTATGGAATTTTTGAGAAATGTTTAAAATCCTGTGAGTTACTTGTAGTCCCCATAGAATATTATTATACTAGATCTGAAATAATTCATTACTTAGAGTATTAAACTAATAGCTAAATTTATATAAGAATATTAAGGAATTAAATTCAGTTTTAAGGTTATTAAAAATTCATAAAAACTTTTATGTTAGTGTTGAAGTTTTATTTTGCTTGTTGAAGCTCATTGAGAGGTTTACTTGTATATTTTCTATGCTGTTATATTTTAGTTTGTTTTTTTTAATGGTTTCGTATTTGGGTGCTTAATTTGAATAAGATTCAGACTTTGATTTTTGTTTTTAAACACTTTTGTCTTTGCCTCTCAAAAAGGATCTCATCTTGTGCTCAAATGTTTGAGATAAAAGCATACAAATCTTCATTGAATTCTTGGGAATTAGCCTGAACTAGGCTAAGAACAAAAATAGCCTCTTAAGTCAAGAAAAAAATATTTTCATTTTCTTGTGCTGACTCCTCACTGCATCTTCATTTAAACTAGTCTTTTTATTTCACTAAGCTCAGTATGTTTTTGCTGGAATATTCTTTAAGAATAAGGCTCAGGGAAAATAACTAACTAAACAGTTAGCCTAGTCAATCAGAAAAGCTTGTCTTATTAAGTATAACTTGTTAACTGTATTGGATTACTATACATTTTAAAAAGGAGACTTCCCCTTCCCCATATCTTTGGCAAAATTTTTAGATAACTTAATGACAAGGAAAAATCTTTCCCCACTTAGGCTTAGAAAGCTGTGATATTTGAAGTAAGAAGCTTCATTTCATTTTTGATATAATTATGAAGGCTTTTGGGATGCTGGGATTTTGTTGCTGGTACATCCAGCATTCTATCACTGTCAAGTTTGCAAAATTGTATTGGAATATAATTGAAATCATAGTAATTAAAACGTTCCTTTCAATGTTTCCAGGGAAGTCCCTGAAAGACCTGATAGAACCAGGCAGGGGATAAGTACAGCCTTTCCCTGTGTATGCCTATCACACATGTACATATACACACACTCATAGTGAGTTCACCTTACATTTCGTAACAGTATTGTCTAGGAGCCAGGAACAGAAGATCTCTATAAGTTTCCCTTCCTACCCAAAAGAAACTAATAAACCCAGAGGACTGACATGTAATCCCTATGAAATAGCAATGTAAGTTCCTTCCTATTTACTCCTCTTTTTTAAACAAAGAAACAAACGTAACTTTTTTTCCCCAAAATGTATTCCTCACCTTCAAATCCTTAAATGAATTTCTCAGTGTTAGCTCACCTTTTGTATTTCAAATGCCCTTCTGACTTAATGAATTCTCCAGGCTCTTCATTCTCACAATTCTAAATAAATCAAAATTTGGGAGGATAGGTTGATTAGGACAAGAAATCAAGCATGTGATATCCTTGTTTGTGATGCTTTTCTATTATGTAGACCTTTTTTGAGAGATAATAGTAAAAAAGTTTTTTGCCAAGAGGTGACATTGAATTTCTTACTTTATTGATTTTATTTTTCCTCTGGAAAAAAGCAATAAAACACTTTGCCATTGGTGAGACTTGGAAATATTTGTATAACAGTAAAATTTTTAGTATGTTCTGTATTGAAATGCACTGTGACAAAATTTTGAGGAAATATTTTATCATTTTGACCACCTACTTTAAGAATTATAAACTATTAGTATCAGTATACACAAAAAGTTAATTTTGTATAGATTTTGCATTTGTTTTTAAAAATAATACTTTTTTAATCTAATAGTTGTGGCTAGTTCTTTACATAATTTACTTTTCAATCCCATTTTTGGGAACACAATTTCAAATTTCTTTGAAATATAGTATTTATCATATCTAGTACTAAAAGAAAAAGGCTTATTTAGCTTATAAACGATTTCCATGTACAGTCACATCATGTATGCAATTAAATAATGAAAGAATATCATAGTGGTAGAAGTAGAAACCAAACTGTGGACTCTTTGAAAAAGTCTGATTGGGATTTCTCAAGGTTTTTTTTTTTTTTTTTTTTTTTTTGTGGTACGCGGGCCTCTCACTGTCGTGACCTCTCCCATTGCGGAGCACGGGCTCTGGACGCACAGGCTCAGCGGCCATGGCTCACAGGCCCAGCCGCTCGCCGCATGTGGGATATTCCCAGACCAGGGCACGAACCCGTGTCCCCTTCATCGGCAGGCGGACTCTCAACCACTGCGCCACTAGGGAAGCCCAAGGTTCTTTTTTTGTTTTGTTTTGTTTTGTTTTTGTTTTTGTTTTTGTTTCTTGCAGTACGCGGGCCTCTTACTGTGGTGGCCTACTCCCGTTGCGGAGCACAGGCTCCGGACGCGCAGGCTCAGCGGCCATGGCTCACGGGACCAGCCGCTCCGCGGCATGTGGGATGTTCCCGGACCGGGGCACGAACGCATGTCCCCGTCATCGGCAGGCATACTCTCAACTGCTGTGCTACCAGGGAAGCCCCCAAGGTTCTTTTTTTAAATCAGTCGGATGGGTTTTGGATAATATAAAATGGAACTTTGACCAGTAAGTTTTAAGCCTCTTCGTGTGGTACAAAACAATGCAGGCTCTCTTCAAAACTAGCTCTCATTTACCAGAAAGGTACCGTATTTTGTCCCTATGTGGAGTTCATAATATCAACCTGAAAAACCTGATTGATGTGTGAATATTTGTCTTTCATTTATTGTTAATTCTTATTTTTCCAATTTATGACTTTCTCATGAGGCATTGTGTATATTATATTTTGAGAACGTTAAGGGTTAGTGCATATTATTATACCTTACCCATAAAGTACTCTTACTGCCTGGGGCAATTTAGTTTCTGTGGGTGATAAATATAAGCAAATAAAAAACTTTTTACTTTTTTGCAATCAGAAAATGTGTGATTTCATCTATTATTAATTAGAAACTTTTCAACGAAACATAACTAGCTCTTAGTTATCTCTATTTGTTATTAGCACTTGGCCTCCTAAAATAACAGATAATTTGCTTTCCTGCTGTGCTCATGACTTATATTCCTCCCTGGTTTTTGCCATATGTTTGTAATTGAACATTGGTGGTTTCAATGAAGCTATTTCACCTAAGGCTTTGTCTGCCATTGCTGTACAGGATCAGGACCAGCCATGTGGCAGAGGTAATGGTTAAGGAAGTCAGGGGAATAAGGATAAGAATGAGAAGGCACAGCAACAGAGCAGCATCAAATGAAGACTTAGTGCTCCTGGGACCCATGACATGGACAGTCCACAACCCATGTGATTAAGAGTTAATTCCATAAAAAGATATAACTCAACTTTTAAAATGAAGTTATTTTATGATAAATTTCTCTGATCATACTCTCTTTTCATCATAGTTCTTTGATTGAAAAATTTTAAATATATGGATTTATTTTATGACATGGTGAATAAGACTATAAGTGCCAACTCTAAGTGTTGATGTTTTGTGTACCTATGTATGATAGATAGAAAAAACAAATAACCTTCAAGTATTTAAGGATATGTATTTGTACTAAGCTTCAGCACCAGTGCTCTAGGACGTATTTTTTTTAAAAATTATGAAAATTTCAGATTCATCATATAACTTTTAATTGGTCAATTAAAGGGAAGAACATAGGTAAGAAGTATTTATAATTGCTGTTAGCTTTACCAGAAAAAAATTGCTATTTTCTCTAATTTAGTTTTTTTTCAATATTTGCTCAAGTTCTGTGATACGATCCCCATAATTGAGAAGCCTCTGGCAGAACAGGATTGGTACCATGGTGCAATTCCCAGAATAGAAGCGCAAGATCTGTTAAAACAACAAGGAGACTTCTTGGTCCGAGAGAGTCATGGGAAACCTGGTGAATATGTCCTTTCTGTATTTTCTGATGGACAAAGGAGACACTTTATCATACAATTTGTTGATGTACGTTTCCAATTTAGTTTATATGTATATTTTGATATAGTTAATTGAGGTATAATTGTAATAAATGATGAATAATTTGTGATAAATGCCTGTAATGCTAACTTTAGCACTTAATTTTTCTTTTTTCTGAATTCCGTAAGTAGAGTGCTCTAAAATTCACTAAAATTTTAACCTTTTTAAGGAAATACATATTTTAAAATTTAAAGTTAAGAATAGTTGTTACAATTTACATTAAATTTAAATACATAAATATTTAATGTTTTAAGTTAACTTTGAACATTAAAGATCCTTTATATTAAAAATAAAAAGAAATAATGTGATTATCATAATTCTTTTAGAGAAACTTAATTATGAATTTTATGCTCTTGAAACCAGCCCTTGAAATTGCTCAAAAACGTTACCATGAGAGATTTTTAAGAATATTTTATTAAATAGTAATAATGAAATACCTTAATGAATGGGACAGTGATAGTTGAATTGTTTTTATGATTCTTTGAGGATTAAGGGTTTTTTTCCACTTATGTATAAGCTATTATTTGTTGGCATTAATGAACAATAAATAGAAATCGAAGAAAAATTTTTAAAATGATCTGGGCATATTGCTTGTTCTAATACTGATTTATTTATTGAAGTTTAAGTATTGTAAACTTATTTGTTACATTCTTTATTAAGCACTCAACAGATGAAGAGTGATCTCAAAATTTTGTTTAACTTTACCCACTGAGAAATTTTTAATATTTTTGTCATAGGAAGGAATTGATGCCTCTATTTGTCATTTTTTACCCCATCATATCAAATGGCATGCATTTTCAAGCTGGCTGTCTGTAGGATTTCAGTTTATGTCCAGGCACTATATTGATGCTAAGTACCATACAAGAAGATTGAACCATTATCATTAGATGAACTTCAGAGGGTTTTAGGAACATATATGTTCAAGTTCATATATAGTTCACATATATATAAGTTCTAGTGATAATATATATTGCATATTATATTATCTATATACTATATAGATATAATTCTGAGGTGAAATTCACATACCATAAAAGTAACCATTTAAAAGTTGCATTTAGTATAGTCACATCTAGGGATTATATTTAAATGAAAATAGATGCTGTTCAGATGGGTTAAAATAAGTATATTAAAGTATATATTATAATTTTCATACTACTTGTTAATTTTGCATAGTATTCAGACTTCAACTTGATAATTATATTTGCCTACTCTTATACATTCAACCTGTTTCTAATAGTATGTCATCCCTTACTTTCTTTAAATTTGTATGTGCCTTTAAATTATGGATGTAGATAACCTTCCTTATTACAACTAGTGACCACGTTGACAATATTTATAAAATGTTATGAGAATTGTAGAAGGAAAGATGGTAGGTAAACTGTAAACTACAACTTATATGAATGTTTCCTTTTATTTTCTAAGCTCTAAAAGTTACTCTTTGAAATATGTCATACATTAAATAAGACTGAAATATTTCCCTTATTACCTCTTGTAGTTTAAAATGTAACTGTAGGAATTTAACTTAGTACTTTTAGAAACAAAATGGAAAGGGTCCACTTGCAAATTATCACTTGTCTTTAATATTGCCATTTTGTTTTAAGTAACTAAAGTGAACAGCATAATATATTCTAAAAATAAGATATTGTTACAAGCTCACATTTAAAGATTTTATTCGGCTTCCTCTGTCATTGAAATTTTGCAAAGATCTCTTTTAAAGAAGAGAGTACTTGTATTTCTGTAAATGCCTCAGGTTTTCCACTGCCTAATTTTATTTAATTTGCCCTCATTATATAATGTTGAGTTCTTCAATCAGTTGAAAAATAAGAGTTTTAAGGTGAAATCGACGGTTTGGGGAAATTTTAATTCTTTTTCTTCTTGTGGAGGTGAATCTTACTTGGTCTAAAATTATCCCATTTCCTTCCTCATATACCTGTTGTCTGGAAGGGTTTATAAATGGGGGAAGTCATTACCAGATATTTAATGATTGCCTATTATATTCCAATCAATGAATTTATAATCCATTAGTAGATTATAAAAGCTGTACATAAATGTGGGGTCAGGTGTCCTAAGTGAGGAAGACAAAGAAATATAGGATTTTGTGGAAAAAAAGTCACATAGTAATCGATGAAAACTTGGGTTTCAGGCCCACATATGTACTTTACAAGCTCTGGTTTAGGAAGTAATTGGGGGTAATAGCTGATACACTGATTGTGAGAGTCAAACAGTGAATATATTCTTTGTAATGTGTGAAGTGCTATGCAGATCATTAGGCATTTTTACCATTGTTTGAACACTTTATTTGGAAAAACATACAAACGTACTTTGTATGAAATATCAGTGTAATTGGAAAAGTTAACTTAAACATTTTCTTTTTGGTTCCTATTGAGATTTATTTGTGAAATTTAAATAGTAATGAAAGTATTATTTTAGAATTTATATATTTAAGTTTGAGGTATTCATTGATCACAAATAACGTTATTTTTAGCAACATTATCTCTGTCAACTAGAGTCTAGTTTGGCAGTTGTTTTGAAGCTTTATTTTTGTATGCATGTCACAGTTATTTTTTTTAACATGGTGTGAAACTCTGCATGCTGTGAACATTATGACTGATCAAGATGGATGTAGATACTTTAGATTTTTACATTTTTTACTATTCTAGCAGAGAATATCTGGTGTTTTAGCTAGTTCAAGCAAGGAGAACTGTACTTTTTATTGGACACTAATTACATTAATTTCATAAAGCCAGATATATTAAGCATAGCTAAGTATCTGAATCTCAGTGTAATTCTAGTGTTATTTACTGACTTATTCCATAGTTACTAACCTGTTTATGGTGCTTGATGTAAAGCCACAGTTAGAGTTTGTACCTAAAACTGTTTATCTTTTGTCATAAATATTGACAGATTTTCATAGAGATTCAAATAGCATTGTTTCATTTGATAAGTTAATATATAATCAAATCCTTGCTTTTGTATAAGGTAAACAAAAAGAAATGATAAAACAAAGTACTTCAGAAAAAAACTTTTTGTGCTATTATTAATAGGAAAATACCAATTCATATTTCTCTAATTTTATTTATCTGACACATATTTGCTAAAAACACATTTTGGCAGAGTATCATGTTATGCAGTGTAGGGAGGTGAAACTGAAAATGTATGGCCTACTGCTCGGTGAGCTTAAGACCTGCTAGGTGAGACATTAGTAGAATTCATCAACAGAGAAACATTAAAGATGCAAATTTAAGGATAATTGAGCCAGAGATTTGAATTAACATCTGGTGATGAATTTAAAAATCACAACATAGTAAAAATTTTAAAATAAAACCTGGGGGAACATCCTCTACCTAATGGCATATCATCCTTTTTTATTTCTTCATTCATTTCAATCAAAAAATACTAATTGAGCAAGTATTCTATAGAGTCCAGGGATATGGGCCAATAAAACAAAAATAGCACAGAAGTGGAGGCTGTGAGTAGTTACTATGTGAAATTGGGTAGCTCAGTGTATTGTATCATCAGTTCATTCAACAGATATCTATTGGATGTGTATCATGTGCTGAGTTTCACTTTAAAGTGATGGATGTAGTCTCTGAATGTACCAGACAAGTTTACTTTGTTTTTTTTGCCACAATCTCTAGGCTCTTTGAACTACCTTTTAAATTCATACTGTGGATCTTAAGAAAGACTAAGTGAAAGTATATACAGACCCAAAACTTGTTTGTATGACAATTCCAAGTTTGTGTTCTTATCCTTGTACACTTAAGATTATTTTAACTGTTTTACTCCAGCCATTCAAAGATTCAAGAGAAGGCAATACGTTCCTTGAAGTCAAAATGAAATCAGCATAAGATATCATTTTCTGTGCCCCAGACACACAATTAGGGACCTAGGAAACTTGCTTCTTAACAATAAAGCAAAGCCATTCCAAATCCTTATTAATTAGTTTCCAGGAAATACTAATTGAGTGAGTACTTTTAAGACCGAGAGATATAATGGTGGAGCTTACAGTCTAGTGGCGAGGCTCATGGTCATTCGTAAATCACATGCAATATATGTAATTATAAACTTTATTAAGTGCTGTAAAGATACACAGTGCTATGAACACTTTTAACTGGAAAACTTAAGGAAGTTACGTTTGAGACAACATCTGAAGAATGAATGAAAGTTAACTAGGAAAAGCCTTACCAAAATGTTATTAATCTTATTCCTCAGATTCCCCAACAATTCTTCCTGTTTACTGGTTTAACTAGTAATATAACTAGTCAATGTGCTTTTTTTATTTGAGAAAGCTAAAATTTATGTTTTACATTTTTATTGTTGGGTATTACCCAAAAAAGGAGTGTTCTAGCCTTTTGTTTTTATTCAGCTTATTCATCTTGGCCTCTTTCAGAAGTGATTTTCCCTCTTTCCTTTTTATTTTTTTCTTATGCGTGCTTATCCTTGATGGTTTCTCAGGAGATCTACTCAGATCTACTACTACTACTACTCAGATCTACTCAGATCTAATATTTCAAATTACACATTCATTGAATCCCCTTCTCATTTTTGTGTGGTTATTCTGTTCTGACTTCCTTGCATAATAATAGTCCTCTGGAAATATGTGTAGCAACAAAATCTGATTCTACTTTTTATTGTTTTTCATCTATATGCATGATTGATTCTTAAGTAGCACAGGGATAAATCAGGAATGTTTTAAAAACAAATAGTGAATGTTTTAAAAACAAAAATATTGCATACTCTTAGTAAAAATTCAGAAATATGTATCACGGAACATGTGCTTCACAGTTAATACCCCCTTACGGGCTCACTGTATATTCTTTGAGATCTTAAAAATATATTTTAATTGTGTGCAACTATGTAATTCTTATTTTACAAAGATTGATTCATAACATATTTTTTATTTATACTTATTTTTTAATGATATATTACATGGTTTTTTAAAATGTAATACAAATGACTATCAACAAAATGATCTTCGTAGGAATTTGTAGAAATTTATTTTTTACTACTATTTTTTATTGCTTCTTTTGGAATTCACATAAGAGATCATTAGTAGCTCCAAAGAGAAATCTCTTATTTGAAAGTTAATGTGGATTCTCTCTGTCACGTTATTAGTAAAGCCATGTAGAAAAAATTTAAAAAGAATTCTGTATATGTGAACCCAACCTCAGGTCATCTGAACTATAAGAAATTTACACAGATTTGTACAAAGTCAAATGTAATATTCAGAATTTTGTATGTATCAAGAAACAAGTCCTCAACATTTTTGGTGAATGTATTCTTTTTTTATTTTTAATTGTAGTACAGTTGACTTCTAATATTACCTTTGTTCCAGGTGTACATCATAGTAATTTGATATTTGTGTACACTACAAAATGATCACCATAAGTCGTTACCATCTGTCACTATACAAAGTTATTACAATATTATTGACTATATTCCCTATCCTGTACAATACATCCTCATGACTTATTTGTTGTTTAGCTAGAAATATGTACCTCTTAATCTCCCTTACCTATTTCTTTCATCCCTCTACCCTCTTCCCCTCTGGCAACCACCAATTTCTTCCCTGTATCTATGAGTCTGTTTCTATTTTGTTATGCTTGTTTGTTTTGTCTTTTAGATTCCACATATAATATTTATCTTTCTCTGACTTATTTCACTTAGCATGATACCCTCTAAGTCCATCCATGTTGTCACAAATGGCAAGGTTTCATTCTTTTTTATGGCTGAGTAATATTGCATTGTGTGTGTGTGTATCTTGTTTTTTATGCATTCTTCTTTATCCATTCATCTATTGATGGACACTTAGGTCTCTTCCATACCTTAGTTATTGTAAATAATGCTGTAGTAAACATAGGGGTGCATGTATCTTTTCTAATTACTGTTTTTATTTTCTTCAGAAAAATACCAAGAAGTTGAATTGCTTCATCATATGGTAGTTCTCTTTTTAGTTTTTTGAGGAAACTCCAAACTTTTTTACATAGTGGCTGCACCAATTTACATTCCCACCAGCAGTGCATGAGGGTTCCGTGAATGTATTATTCTTGACCTTAGTTGCTTAGGTGAACTTTATAAGCAAACAGCCATAGCATCATTTTTAGATTCATTACATTATCTTCATCTTTAAAGAAGTGAATTAATTGGTTTTGCACTGTTTTAGGACTCAGAACTTCACTGATGTCAGAGGAATTGTTTTAAACAAATACTTGCTAGGAATCAGTTTCTCATTTTAGCCCATGAAGGAAGTACTGCTGCTTGTGTTACTCACTGTATTAGTTCATCATGATTACTGTGTCAATGGCAGAAAACTACCTTTAGATTAAAAACTAGATATGTTCTTAAGAAAGGGAAACTGAAAATTCCTATTATTTTATTCTCTATTTCTCTAGTTATAAGAGGTATATTAGAAATTTATATAAGGCTTTATGACACTAGTGGCTGACTTTAAAATTTCATTCTGTGTGAACTTCATCTCATTACTTACTTTTTATTAAACATTCTACAGGGGCATCTTGAGTTTGTGTGAGTGTGTGAACTTTCCAGTATTCATTTCTATGTTAAGTTGTCTTACTTTAACTTTATAGTCATTTTATATGCATTGCATTTCATTTATTTCACACACTTTTATTTATCCAGGTAATATATGCCAGGCACTGTTCTTGACCAGAGGGATACTCAGATGAACAAAACAAAGATAAAAAGTTATCATCTCATGAGCTTATATTCTAGAGGAGGAGATAGGCAATAAACAAGATACATAAGTAAAATATATGTGATGTTAGATAGTGATAAATTCTAAGGAGAAAAATTTAGTAAGGAAAAGGAGGTAAGAAGTTTAGTTGGGGTGAGAAAATGGATATTGGATGGCCTGAGTAGACCTCACTGAAAAGGTGACATTTGATGAAAGACTAGAAGGAAGTAAGGGAGCCATTACCCAAACGGCCATCCAAGGAACTATTTCAAGCAGCAAGTGTAAACTCCCTGAGGAGGGAATGTGTGTAGTGTGTTTATAAAACAAGAAGAAAATGAGTGTGGCTGGAGGGGACTGAGGGGGGATGGGGGATTTGGTAAGAGATGAGGTGACAGAGATGATAGAGGACAGATTAGAGGGCCCTAACGACCATGGTAAAGACTTAGGCTTTTATTCTGAGGGAGGTAAAAATTTTGTGCGAAATAATAGAATGGTCTGTTATAACAGGATTTCCTGGCTCTTTATTAAGAGACTGAAGAAAGACAGAGGGAGAAACTGTGTGTGTGTGTGTATGTATGTTTGTGTATATATATACACACATACATATATATACACACACACACACATACTTCATTGAGGAATAATAAGCAAATATAATTGTATATATGTAAAGTGTACAACATGATGATTTGGTACCCATTGTAGAATGATTGCCAAGATCAAGGTAATTAACACAACCATCATCCTACGTAATTAACTCTTTTTTTGTGTGTGTGTGGGAATGCTTAATATCTACTCTCAGGAACTTTCAAGTATACAAGACCATATATTTGGTTCAGATATTACTGTTATTATTACATGTTACACATCTATAACATTTTACCTTTCTTCATGTCTTATTTTCATATAAGAATGCCTTCTAGGATATTTGGTTATTTACAGATAATCATTATTCCTTGAGAACATGTAATTTACACTTTTAAGTGTCCTTTGAAAATGTTTCTTATCATATATCCAGATTTGGAATTATTTTTGTAATCCAAGGTTTATTATTTGTATGATGACTTAATAATTGAGTGTGTACTGTATACTAAGCAGTGGTTTGCATGTTAATACTTGTTCAGGCCTCACACTTTTTCTGTGAGGACGTCCAAATATTATTTCTGTTTTGAAATAAACTGAGGCATTGAGAGAAATTGCTCAGTGCATTGCACATCTAGTAATAGACTACTGTCCTTAGTGTGAAATATTCTTAAATATCTACTAATATATCATAGCAGGTCTGGCTGTTGTATGCAACAATTCTTTAGTCAGTTTATTAACAACTGCCTTGAATTGACCCTTAACACAAACTGCCTTGAGTTGAACTATATAGTTAAGTGTTAAAATAAGCTAATGCATGTTTGTTCCTCACTTGATGAAACGAAAATATTCATTTAAAAAGCTGTATATAAATTAGATTCTGATAAATTGAATCTAATTTTATATTATGGAAAAGGAACTTTGTCTTTTTTTATCCTTTAACTGGGAAAATAATCTTCCAGTAATGTAAATAGTATCCAAATTTAGAGAGTTTTGAAATTTCTTATTTCTTAGCATAGAGTTTTCTTAAAATGGAGCATGTTTGTATCTGTATTTGTACACATCACCCGTATATATACAGGTGAATTCTTTGTGAACAATCAAATGGAAGCCTTTATTACATCACACTGTATTGTAACACTTTTTGCATTGAAAAATAGGCCCAATAAGATACGTTTTCTTTGCTAAACTTATTGCCATCAATTCATCCCTATGATTACTGACCTACATGCCTGTTTGAAATATGAAGACAGAGAAAAGGGGTCTTGACAGAGTTTAGCAAAATGTTACTAACTTGATGTTTTGAAATCAAAAAGTGCTGCGATTTGACTATGCTGATATATGCAGTTTTGTATCTGCTGCATTTTATTTCTTTATCAAATATAAGTGAATGTTAATGACTGTGTGGTTTGGTGAAAGAATAATACATGAATAACCCCAGTGTAGAAAAACCAATCAATACTGTATTGATAAAAGGGAAATAAATGATCATCAGAGGTATTCTTAAAATACTTATTATTATATTGGATATACTTCCTCAACCTTTTGACATTATTTTTTATCTTGAAAATTTTATCAAATGGAACATATAAGCAAACATATATACACATATTTCTTGTTCCTTAACTTAAATGTATCCCATGCTTTATTTCCTTTGGTTATTATTTTAGCAAAATGCATTCCAGGTCTGTAAGTTTTTCTTTTTTCTTTTTTAATAATCTGAATTATATTTAGTCATTATGAAAATTAATTTCTTGATGCAAAGGTAAATTTTTTTAGCATGTTGGAATTTAAAAAATTTTTACCATTGTAACCATTTTTAAGTGTATAATAATTCAGTAGTGTTCAGTATCTTCACATTGTTGTGCAATAATAGTTTTTCTTAAATGGAACTTTATTGATGAATGTAATGTTGCTGAAGCAATGTCTTCATATTTATTCTACTTTATTGTCCTTTCTCCAGAACATGTATCGTTTTGAAGGCACTGGGTTTTCAAATATCCCTCAACTTATAGACCATCACTATACAACAAAACAGGTCATCACTAAGAAATCAGGTGTAGTTCTGCTGAATCCTATTCCTAAGGTAGGTGCATATATTCACCTTTTTTTTTTGAGACTGCTTTGTGAGTTATTCCCCACAGTAAATAAAGTTCTTAGATTATTTATAGAAGTTTGGAAACAATTATAGTCAAAACATGGAATTTCCTTGGTTTTATTAAGATGGGAGATGGGTTACCTTTTTATTCAGTGTTTGCAAATGGCCTGTTTTTTTTCTTTTTCCTTCCCAGTTTTTCTTGAAAGACTGGAGGCCTTCCTTCACACTATAAGGTTCAGACTTTAAAGGCTCAGTTTATAAAAGATTCTGAGATGTAGAAGTCAAAGAAAATGTCCAGCAATCAAGAGTAAATTAGAATTTTAATTTTGGGTGTTAAGGTTACAATATATTATAAGACACTGGAATTTTTTAAAACTACACTACTCTTCACAAAGGCAGTAAATCATAACTTCACTATGTACAACCAGGTAGCTGGGCGAGAGATTGTTCTAGGTCATTTTTACCTCTAAGATATATCATAGAACAGATTGCTTTCATGAGCTTTAAGAGATTTGCGAGGTAGGGAATGGGTATGAGGCAGGTTTGTGTTTTTAAGGTAAAACCTGTGGGGCCTGGCCTGGGAGGAACAATGGAGCTGGCTTAACTTCTGAGCACTTTTAACGTTCCAGGAATTGGGTTGGGGTCAACAAAAGTCCCTTTCCTTTGGGGGCCGTCTCATGTGAAGAACAGTGTAGAAATAGGAAAGTCATAAAACCTGGTAGGTTAATATTTGCTGACTTGAGGTTTACATATCTAGGGATGACTTTTAATATGAAGCAAGTGTTATTCCCAAGAATGCTAGTATATAATCCAAATTCACCTAAAATTTAAAAAACTTTTAAAACTTAAAAAACAATTGTTATATTTCCCTTTGTTAGTCTGGAACATAGTGTCTATAGTTGTATTATATTACTCAGTCTTTATTGAGGGGCTGAGTTTTAACATTCTGCTCACAGAAGATTTTAACAGTCAGTTGCTAAATATTAATTCTGTGGCTAAGGAATTGTCCTTCTTGCATAATTTTCTGGAATTATGAGATGGGCTCATTCTTTGTTCATATTTTTCCAGTCACTTTTTTTTACATTTAATTGCAAAAAAACCCTATAAAAATTCTCCTTTAGTCTGGAACAGGTTGTCATATTTTAACTCTAGTAAAAAAAAAAAAAGGTCTATTAATGTTTTTTCTTTCATTAACGAATAACTCCTGTTGTTTTACAGAATTCTAAGAGTTCTTTTTTTTAGTTAAGGTCATCTATTCTCATGGCTTCATTTACTATTAATACATCAGTGACTTGCAAATTTATATTTCCAGCTCAGATATATATCTTTCCCACATCTAAAAATTTTCTACTTTTCACCTAAAACTGAGTTTATCACTTTTAAGTACAAAATTTGTTCTTCCTTTTTAATAAGTGGTACCACCAAATACCTAGCTGCTCAAACCATAAATCTGGGGGTCCTTTGACATCTCTTCACCACTGCCCTTCCTCCAACACTTTAAGTGACAGGAGTTTTGTATACTTAATTGTACATGTGAAAGTTTGAACTCAATCCCAGTATATCTCAATATGAAGTAAAGTTCACTGCAGTGAAGATACTTTTTACCACGTTAGGTTAATGAGATACACCTGAGTTTTCAGAGATAGTGACGTCTCATTTCACAAGCCAACCTAATATTTACATTGTCTCCTTGCTTAGCCAGGTCTAAACTGAGAGATCAAAGCCATAAAAGAGGCACATAAAAATGCTCATCTGGGCTTGGGTAGGAGCATATAATTGCAAATAAAGCTATATCCCTCATAATATAAAATTGTCCATGAAATGAGCTTAGATAAATGGAGTAGATTCTCTGGACTGTTACATAGCCAATTATTCTCTTTCTCCCAACCCCCAGCACTGGCTGTGGAGCTGAATATCCCATCATTTTATAGCACTATCTATGAAAATAACTAAACTGAAAGTTATAGAAGATTAAGGGGCTACATATGATTGTTTTATGAGGTAGAAATTCGAAGTTAATCTAGCTATTAACCTGATCTAAAGTATTGATATTTGAAATATGCAAGTAATTATCTCAGTGTGTGGTAAATATTGGTATGCATTTGATTTAAAGAATCAGATCACTCTTTTAAAAGAAAATCACAAAGCAGAGGTTATGAAAGTAGATAATTTTCAATTATGAGTGGAGAACAAATTGATATGGATTTTTTTATGGTGGTATTATCTGTTATGTATCTTCCTTTGGGAAGTGTTTGTACTCTTATAACTGGAATCTCTTTCTTGATTTAATTTGTGTAAGAAGTTAATGTCTTTGACCATATAATGTGCTGTAAAACATCTAATTTCCATCTTGCCAGACTTCAATTTTAGCCTACATAAAGAATGCTATTTTGGTCTCAATATAATTTCTGTTTATAGTAACTGACTTCTCTCTTTCCATTTATTTCTCTCTTACCCATGAGAATGTATGTATAACATCATATGCCTAACTAGAGGACACAGTGGCCAAGCGAGTCTCTTTCTTATCTCCAGAGGTACAGGAAACTACGCAATCTAAATTAGAGAAAGTATTTAACTTTCTCATGATAATAAAGCTAATGAGTGCCCTACCCACTCATGCCCACCCTCCACTGGCTGATTTCTCCTCACTACCTCCCAAAGCCTGTGTAAAGATATGGGAGTGAAGGTCATGTTGTACATGGGTTTTTGATCACTCATAATCATCATCTTTATAATTAGGAAACACTTCGGGATGCACAGGGCCTGTTCTTTATTTAGTTTAGTCTCTGTTCAAATGTCATTTCATCAGAGAGGCCTTTTCTGACTACCATGTGTGAAATAACACCTTACCTCCTTATGTTCCCCTCTTCTTAATTTCTCTTTGTTATGGATATGTTTACCTGACATTATATTGTATGATGTATTTTTAGTTGTCTGTCTCCCCCAAGAGAAATGTAAGTTCCATAACGGCCAGAATTACATTTAATAATCAGTGCAACTATATCTGCAGTACCTAGAACAGTGCTAGCCCCTAGTAGATGTTCAGTAAATATTTTTTGAAGAATTTAATTTACTGACCAATTCCTAGAAGCCAGGTACTTCCAAGCTTTTTATATGCATTAACTGTATATATTCCTATGAAGTAAGTATTGTTATTAACCCCATTCAATTATAAATCAGGAACTGAAGCTTAAATGGTAAATGACTTGCACAAGATAACACAACTCTTAAGAGGCAGAGCTGGGATACGAGCCCGTGTTCTTAACCATTATCTGTCTAGATTGTAGAGTCTAGATTTTAGAGACTTTAGAGAAAAATGTTTATTTTAAGGAACATGGATGTGGGTTTAAGGGAAAAGAAGAGTCTTTGATTCCATAAAATGTCAAATTGAAAAAGTCTTTAACATAGCAAAATATAGGTCTCTGTAAAAGGTAAATTATTAAACAGTAATATCAGGTGACAGAGCTGGGATTTTAGGTAAAATATAGGACTTTGTAAGATATAGGTAAGGGAGACATCTAGTTCAACTTTAACAATTAAATGGTGCCTTGAAAGTTTGTCTTTGTTAAGTTTAATATTTCTTCAGATTTAGCTGTTTAAAACATTTTTTTCTTTCTGAATGGAAGTTAAAGTTCATGATTAAATTCAGGCAAGTTAGGAGTGAGTTGCTAAGTTGAACCTTAGACAAATGACTTGCCTGCCAGCTTAAATCAAGTAATTGTGGCTTTTTGATCAGAATTTGGTATAGCATGCCAGAATATTAGAAACAGATTTTTGCGAGGAGAGTAAATCTTTCGGTGACTGAAACTAACTTGTCATAAGGTTCCTGATAACAGCATTCTTGATCAAACACATGCAAACAAAGAACAGTTTATGAGAGGAGAGCTTGAAGTTTCAGATCACTTAAAGACTATTCATTTTACTTTATACTTGAGTAATATAGTTACTTCTTCCAGTACTTATCAGATGACTGGTTTTTTATAAAAGGATGTAACTCAGGAAAAGTCAAATTTTCTCTGTGGATTTTGGAAACTGTAAAATACCATATACTTTCCTGTTTAAAAACTTTTTTTACAGGACAAATATATCAGAACAGAAGGCAAATTTGGAAGACTTTAAATTGTGAAGGAAGAAAAAAATACATTTATTGAGTATATAGTCTGTTGATAACACTCCACTTCTATTATTATTATTTTTTTGTGTGTGTGGTACGCGGGCCTCTCACTGTTGTGGCCTTTCCCGTTGTGGAGCACAGGCTCCGGACACTCAGCGGCCATGGCTCATGGGCCCAGCCGCTCCGCGGCATGTGGGATCTTCCCGGACCGGGGCACGAACCCATGTCCCCTGCATCGGCAGGCGGACTCTCAACCACTGCGCCACCAGGGAAGCCCCCACTTCTATTATTTTAAAAATATTTTCAACAACTGTGAACTGAGTAGTATTATTATCCCCATTATTAGGTGAGGAAACTCGGAGGTTGTAATGAACCTAAACCATATTTCTCGTAAATTTCAGAGTCGTGACCTGAAAATGATTCTGTTCTGTTCATCATCTTTTTACTACAACCCCAGCTAGCATAAATTTTAATCTATAATCTTAGTAACGTCAGTAGTTCAAGAACAATTGTTTTCTGTATTTCGGTATTCTAGCAGTATGTAACAGTGAACTTGACAGTTATGATCCCATCCCGTATGAAACTTAGTCTAACAAGAACTATAATAGCATGTTGTGCTAAGGGAAATACAGAAAATATTTGAATGTTTAGCCTTCATTTAGCATAGTTTGGGAAGTCAAATTAAACTTGGATTTTAGGCTTGTTCCATTTAATAAAATAAAAGAACCTTGTTATAGCACATAAAATACATAGACTGAGTTTCAGTTTTTTATCTCAAACTTTACCAGCAGATAATTGTGAGGAGTAGCAATGTTGGTCTCAAAAAATTAATGGACCTTGGAGACCACTAATGTTTCTTCTTATGTGATCTCTCAAAGGTATTTCATGCTTAAGTCTTTCTCAGACTTTCTCAAATATCATAATATTTTTAGTCTAAGGAGCCAAGTTTTTTGGGAGATATGAACATTCTTCTTATCCATCCTATAAATAGATGAAGGATGACGGGATTAGGCAGATGGTGCCCAAGTGGTTAAAAGAAAAGTCATTGGACTTTTTTTAATGCAGATTGAAAGATAGGATTTGGTATTTACAGCACAAACATTGCCTGAAGTGTATCATTTCATTATTTTAAAGTATTTACAAAATCTTCTATATATGTATGGACGCTGGGAAACATAGAAATATACAAGAAAACATATAAGAGGATCTCTGGTATAAACAGGGTTGCATAACTTAACATTATTTCCTTGTTCCCTGTTGGAGACCATAGAACAATAACAAAAGAACAACAACAACAAAATAAAAAATCTATAAACTGCATTTTTCATGAAACTAGGAACTGTATATTATCCACAGACTTAGAAGTACATGTTTAGGTAGCCAAAAGCAACTTAGATTGGGCAGAAGTTGTGTAGCACAAAGTTAAGAAAAGACGTGATCAAAGAACCAAGTTGCTGTAGATCTTACCAAGCTCCAGCAAAAATACCTGTTGAAAGGGAGGAATTTACCCTAGATTTCTATATTCCTTGCTTGCATCAATGAATGCAGGACATGTGTGGGGAAAATAAAGTTTTATATATAGCTTAAGTGATGCGGATGAAACTGCCCTTGGAGGAAAATTCAGAGCCTTAAAAGCTTAACATGGACAAAACAAAAAGAATGAAATAAATGAGTTAAGCATCCAACTCAAAAAATTAGGAGAAAAATCCACAGTTAAATAAAAGGAAAGCAGAAGAAAGAAACTAACAAAGGTAAAAGCATAAAAGAATGAATTAGAAAATGGGAAAACAAAATATATATAATAATTACTTTTTAAGAGATCAACAGAAAATTAAAATGCTTGCTAATCTATTCATGAAAACCCATACCACAAGGGGCACATACCATAATCTCTTTAATATATAAAGAACCTCTAGAAATTAATAAAGTAAAGACAGTCAAATAGCAAAATTGGCAATGGGCATGAGTGGATAGTTCAAAAAATAAAAATACAAATGGCTTTTAAAATATGACAGATGATTACATTACTTAGTAGAATAAAGGAAAATTAAGGCTATAATGAGATAATTTTTTACCTATCAGATCGGCATGAACTCAGTTTAATAATTCACTTTCTTGGCAAAGATGTGCAGATAAAGACCCTTAGATAATTTGGCAATGGGGGTATAAATTAGAAAAAAACCTCTGTAGAAGGCAATGTGACAGAATCTATAAAAATTATAAAACATATATACCTTTGACTTCTACAATAGCAATAACAATAATACTTCTACAATTTATCCTTTAGTTATATTTGTATATATATGAAATGATATCAGTATAAGGTTATTCACTGCAGCATTGTTTGTAATATCAGGAGGTTGGAAATAATTAAATGTTCATTAACAGGAGTCTAGTTACATCAATTATGGTACCTCATCCAATGGAATACCATAAATGAGAAAACATCTATGTACTGGCTGGAGGGAGTTCCAAGATATATTGCTAATAAAAGGAATTAAGCTAAAAAACAGAGTATATATTATGTTATCTTTTATATAAGATGTATGTGAGTATAAGATTATATGTCTGAATTTGCTTTTATATGATAAAGAAATTTTATATACTCAAACTAATAATGATGTTGATGTATAACAGGGGTTACATGTTTTGGGAGGAGGTTGAAATGGCAACAGAGGTATTAAGGGAAACTTTTTAGAGTCTAAATTTGGTATTTTTCACTTTTAAAAAACACTGTGAGTGTATTACCCCTTCAAAAGTTAAATTTAAAAAAAGTATTTTTTTTGGCTTAAGTGTAGTTTAAATTTTTTTTTCATTGAACGTATTATTTTTGTAATGTTAAAAATTTTCTAAAACCATATTTTATGATAATATTTAATAGAACACTGTAAAGCAGTGTTTCTAAAACTTTTTTTTCCACAGTGCATAGAAAGAAATTGCATTTTATATTGAGACTCAGGACACACAAAATTGGAAACGTTGGTATGTATGTGTGTTTATAACTGAGACAAATTTTACAAAACAACTTTTCATGTTTCTTAATGTGATGCACTCTATTAAAAATTTCTTTAAAGTCTACATCCAAAGAGTTGATTTTATGAACCTCAGTTTGAAAAATACTTATATAAAGGATTTTTAAAGTAGTGATAAGTGAATTTAGAAAAGCATATGGCCTAGGAATGATTCATAGAGAAAGATAGACTTGAAGTAGGTCTTGAGAATAGGCAGAAAGACGAGGGAAATTATTTGGGCTTATAGTAAGGAAGTAATCTAAAACTTGGGAAATTCTGAGACTTGTTTTAAGGAAGGCAAGATCAGTTCCCTTGACAGAAGAAGACGATTTAAAAGATGAGCAATCTGAAAAGTTTAGTTTAAAGCCAGATTTTTGAGAGCCTTGACTACCACGATTAGGATTTATCTATGGAAAATGCCATTTCATTGAAGGTTTACAAGCAAGGGTTGGATGTGAACTAAGCACATCTAAAGTGTAGTTGGTGATAGCTCATACCTCACTAAATTACTGAAGCCTATCCAGCCTTTTAATTGCTTGTAGAATTTAAGGTATTTATCGGCACAGTTAAAAAACAGAAAGAAATCAAATTTGATTTTACTGTGTTTCACAAAGAACTTGTGTAGCCATATCCAAATTATATTTCAGTGAATAATATTAAAATATAAATAGAAACAAATTATCAATACCATGGAAAAATAATTGATAGTGAAAATTTAACAACAGTAAATAAAATACAAAATGCAGTTTCCTAAAGACCTATAATAATTTCCACATTGAGCTTGAAATTTAGCTGTAAGCCATTGTAGAAGAAGTGAACTAGTTTCATGATTAGAGAGGAGGAAGGTTATTAATTTGTTTAAAGTGAAGCTTTACTACCAATAACTTCTAAAGGAAATTTCTCTCTTGGGATTTTAGATATAACAGTGTCCTTAACAACATTTCTGCAAAAGTTTAAGGACAGATTTCATAGGTTGTTGCTTTTAGTGTCCTTTAATAATAGCCAAGGGCATAATATTAAGTTGTATTTTATACAACTTAATGAAGAACATTCTGCATTGGAATTTTTTGTCTACTTTCAATTTTTGCTGAACAGAATAGTAAAATTCTAGGATCCAGATTTATGATCAAAATAGTAATAAAATTAGCATTAAATACAGTAAAAAGTTTAAACAGGAGATCAAAAGTTTAACCGAAAGATCACACCTATGACATTTACAAATCTCTCTCTTAATTATATACCTGAACAATTTAATATTTAGCTAAGTTTTTCACACAGAGTGAAAAAAACTTAACATGGAATGAGGTTTTGTTGAAGTGTTGTTTTCATTCATATTGCCCTTATGGGAAAAAAAAAGTCCACAATATGTTGCCAATAATTGAGTTTTTAAATTTTATAAACTACCTTTTCTGGATAATTTAATGGAGGTTTGCCATCTCTTTTACTGTCTTACTTTCCAAATCTTGAACTTAGACATTGAGAACATATTTGATGTTCTAAAAACCCCAGAGTACAATGGATTTAAGTTAGTGAGATCTGGAAAACAACATAAGTCTCTACCAACTAAAAGACAAAGGCATTCTAACAGAGTGTTCTTAATGTTGATTCTTCTATAATTCAAGCCAGGAGAGAAGTGGTCAGTAGAATAGGAGGGACACATGAGAGGTGGTAAGGGGTGAGTGAGGTGAATTGATAAGAAGTAGAATGTGGCAGAGAGAGAAGAGGGACCTGTTGCTTCCATGCTGGTTTAGTCTCATAAGTCACACAACCTCTTATCCTTATTACTACTCTCCTATCTGTCTCTACAGCCTGTAGCCCACAAAAACTTCTGAGGTAGAAAACCTCTGATGATGATGTGTAATTTCCATTTTATTATGGTCAACTTTAATATAGATGTTCATGGAGTATTCCATAAAAAACATCCTCTTCCTCTGGGCTCACATCTAACTTTGCAGTAATTAGGGTACTTACTTTATTGTCTGCTGTTATTGTTCATTTTGTAGTTTGACATCCCCATTCGATAAGCTCCTTGAGAGCAAGAAGAATAGTTTTACTCATTCTTTATGTATCTCACAGTGTATAATGCGTAATTCACTAAATATCTGTCATTATTTTTGAGAAAATCTGGATATTTAATAAATGCTTGATATAATATTTGAAAAAAATTTATAACATAAAGATCTTAATACTCTGTTTTTAGAATTATATAAAAATCTTAGCTTTTACTGTTTCCAAAGTGGAGCATGGTTTAGATTTATGAATGAGATCTCTTTGGAAATGACACACTCCATTTCAGTTCTTTTAGTATAATAGCTTTTTTCTCATATTTTCATTTCCTTCTTTTATTGATTTATATTAGAAGTTACATTTTCATGTAGTTATGTTGCTCTTGCAAACTTCATAAATACTTTTAAGTACAGATAGGAAATATTTCTGATGCTCTCGTATTCAGTTTATAAGTATTTTATACTACTATGAACTATGATTGGTTCCATAAAATTCATTTGACAACTTGTTGAGATTTCTCTCTGATATTAACTTTTAAATGGTGAAGCAATCTTATGTAATATTTAATAGTTCTTATATGCAAATTATTGTCCTGTTTTAACCCACTTCAAAAGTGAAAATGAAATACAAGAATTGGCAGTGCTTGTTTTCACTTTTTAAAAGAACCATTTATCTTTCTTTACCATATTAACTAAATTAGTGCTCACCTTCTACTATGTTGTCCTTGAGGGGGACAATTTAATTGTGCCACAAAAGATTTGTCCCACATCCTACTTTACAGAGACTAATATGCATGCTAAGAATTCTAATGACACTGAAATAATAGGATTTAAATTAGAAAGACCAAGGACATTAAAAAGATATCTTCAAGTGATTTTTTAAAATGAAAAGCCTCATTCATATATAAGCCTTAGAGAAAATGAAACTTTAAGGTTTTATTTCTGTTATTTATATAACAACTGGCGTGCATTAAAATTATACCAAAAAATAAGGTCTAATAACAGAAATACCCATAATAGGAAATTATAATCTCGTGGACATCCTTGGATCTTGATTGATAACTATTTAATAAGAAATAGACTCAAGAGCAACAAAGATCCGTTATAATTTCTTCTGAACATGAAGACATTCATGTTCAAATCATGGCCCTTACTGTTTCATGGTTTTATTATTAGAAATATTTTGTAATGGTGAACTCAAGAGGTATGATTTTATTTATACTTTCTAGTAGTGCTATGATCTCTTAAATAATAAATCTGTATCTTTTTTTGCCCTTGGAATCCAATCACTTCAGTTGGAGACCATGAGAATCATTTTTTACTGTCCATAACACTGAACGGTGAGAGAGTCAACAGAGTTTTTAAAGTCTTCTCTAGGAATAACTTATAAAACACTCCTTCACTCCTTGCAATCTTGAATGTAGGGTTTCTGGAAGGTCATCAGTGTTCATCTGAAGTAAATAGATCAGAATTTTCTAGGAATTCACAGGTTTTAAGCGTGCCTCTGTCTCTTTAATTAGCATTCAGTAAATATGTATTGAGTGCCTATTTTATAATAGAAATTATATTAGGTACTGATTGAGGTGATAAATCCTATTCTAGAGGAAATACGGTCTTTTAGAGGACATAAGAAAGGCATCTTACCTTGATGGTTCAAGGAAGGCTTCCAAGAATTGTGAAGGATGACTGAGGGTTTATGGGTAAAGGGTCTGACAGAGCATAGTAGATGGACTTAGAGTGTGTCATACAGAGTGAAGTCAGAAAGAGAAAAACAAATACTGTATGCTGACACATATATATGGAATCTTAAAAAAAAAAAAAAGGTTCTGAAGAACCTAGGGGCAGGACAGGAATAAAGATTCAGATGTAGAGAATGGACTTGAGAACACGGGGAGGGGGAAGGGTAAGCTGGGATGAAGTGAGAGAGTGGCATTGACATATATACACTACCTAATGTAAAATAGATAGCTAATGGGAAGCAGCCGCATAGCACAGGAAGATCAGCTCAGTGCTTTGTGACCACCTAGAGGGGTGGGATAGGGAGGGTGGGAGGGAAACGCAAGAGGGAGGGGATATGAGGATATATGTATACATATAGCTGATTCACTTTGTTATACAGCAGCAGCTAACACAACAATGTAAAGCAATTATACTCCAATAAAGATGTTAAAAAAAAAAATCTATGATACTTTTTTTGCTTTTGTAAATCAATGCAGGGTTATTAGTCATTCAGGATTTTCCCTAATTGGATCCTTGTTCATCTGCCCAATTTAGCCCTTCCTTGCCTCTTTTTTTTTCCCTTTCCTTTTTCTGTTCCTTTGGAATGCATATATAAGAATATAGAACCTTGAGGACACAAGGGGAAGATGGCAGAAGAGTAAGACGCGGAGATCACCTTCCTCCCCACAGATACACCAGAAATACATCTACACATGGAACAACTCCTACAGAACACCTACTGAAGGCTGGCAGAAGACCTCAGACCTCCCAAAAGGCAAGAAAGTCCCCACGTACCTGGGTAGGGCAAAAGAAAAAAGAATAAACAGAGACAAAAGAATAGGGACAGAACCTGCACCGATGGGAGGGAGCTGTGAAGGAGAAAAGGTTTCCACACACTAGGAAGCCCCTTCGCGGGCGGAGACTGCAGGTGGCGGAGGGGGGAAGCTTCGGAGCCGCAGAGGAGAGCACAGCAACAGGGGTGCGGAGGGCAAAGCAGAGAGATTCCCGCACAGAGGATCAGTGCTGACCGGCACTCACCAGCCCGAGAGCCTTGTCTGCTCACCCGCCAGGGAGAGTGGGGCTGGGAGCTGAGGCTTGGGCTTCAGTCGGAGCGCCGGGAGAGCACTGGGGTTGGCGGCGTGAACACAGCCTGCAGGAGGTTAGTGCGCCACGGCTAGCCGGGAGGGAGTCCGGGGAAAAGTCTGGACCTGCCGAAGAGGCAAGAGACTTTTCCTTCCCTCTGTTTCCTGGTGGGCGAGGGGAGGGGATTAAGAGCGCTGCTTAAAGGAGCTCCAGAGACGGGCGTGAGCCGTGGCTAAAAGCGTGGACGCCAGAGGCAGGCATGAGACGCTAAGGCTGCTGCTGCCGCCAACAAGAAGCCTGTGTGCAAGCACAGGTTACTATCCACACCCCCACTTCCGGGGAGCCTGTGCAGCCCGCCACTGCCAGGGTCCCGGGATCCAGGGACAATTTCCCCAGGAGAACGCATGGTGCGCCTCAGGCTGGTGCAACGTCAGGCCAGCCTCTGCCGCCGCAGGTTCGCCCCGCACTCCATACCCCTCCCTCCCCCCGGCCTGAGTGAGCCAGGGTCCCCGAAGCAGCTGTTCCTTTAACCCCGTCCTGTCTGAGCAAAGAATAGACGCCCTTTGACAACCTACATGCAGAGGTGGGGCCAAATCCAAAGCTGAACCCCGGGAGCTGTGCGAACACAAAACAGAAAGGGAAATCTCTCCCAGCAGCCTCAGAAGCAGCGGATTAAAGCTCCACAATCAACTTGATGTTCCCTGCATCTGTGGAATACATGAATAGACAACAAATCATCCCAAATTGAGGAGGTGGACTTTGAGAGCAAGATTTATTTTTACCCCTTTTCCTCTTTTTGTGAGTGTGTATGTGTATGCTTCTGTGTGAGATTTTGTCTGTATAGCTTTGCTTCCACCATTTGTCCCAGGGTTCTATCTGTCCATTTTTTTTTTTAATTTTTTTTTCTTAATAATTATTTTTTATTTTAATAACTTTATTTTATTTTGTCTTAATTTATTTTATTATATCTTCTTTCTTTCTTTCCTTCCTTCCCTCCATCCTTCCTCCCTCCCTCCATCCCTCTTAATAACACACAAGGGAATCCCCATAAAGTTAACAGCTGATCTTTCAGCAGAAACTCTGCAAGCCAGAAGACACTGGTTGGACATATTTAAAGTGATGAAGGAGAAAAACCTGCAAACACAATTACTCTACCCAGCAAGGATCTCATTCAGATTTGATGGAGAAATTAAAACCTTTACAGACAAGCAAAACGTGAGAGACTTCAGCACCACCAAACCAGCTTTCAACAAATGCTAAAGGAACTTCTCTGGACAAGAAACACAAGAGAAGGAAAAGACCTACAATAATGAACCCAAAACAATTAAGAAAATGGGAATAGGAACATACATATCGATAATTACCTAAAA
>NW_020173108.1:9012015-9216275 GCF_003031525.2 Neophocaena asiaeorientalis asiaeorientalis | reverse complement strand
CATGATCAAGTGGGGTGTATTCCAGGAATGCAAGGATTCTTCAATATACGCAAATCAATCCACGTGATATACCATCTTAACTAATTCAAGGAGAATAAACATATGATCAGCTCAATAGATGCAGAGAAGGCTTTCGACAAATTTCAACACCAATTTATGATAAAAACCCTGCAGAAAGTAGGCATAGAGGGAACTTTCCTCAACATAATAAAGTCCATATATGACAAACCCAGAGCCAACATTTATGAAACTTCAAAGCTTTTGCACAGCAAAGGAAACCATAAACAAGACGAAAAGACAACCCTCAGAATGGGAGAAAATATTTGCAAATGAAGGATCTGACAAAGGATTAATCTCCAAAATTTACAAGCAGCTCATGCAGCTCAATAATAAAAAAACAAAGAACCCAATCCAAAAATGGGCAGAAGACCTAAATAGACATTTCTCCAAAGAAGATATACAGACTGCCAACAAACACATGAAAGGATGCTCAACATCATTAATCATTAGAGAAATGCAAATAAAAACTACAATGAGATATCATCTCACACCAGTCAGAATGGCCATCATCAAAAATCCTCAAAGCCATAAATGCTGGAGAGGGTGTGGAGAAAAGGGAGCACTCTTGCACTGCTGCTGGGAATGTGAATCGGTACAGCCACTATGGAGAACAGTATGGAGGTTCCTTAAAAAACTACAAATAGAACTACCATATGACCCAGCAATCCCACTACTGGGCATATACCTTGAGAAAACCATAATTCAAAAAGAGTCATGTACCAAAATGTTCATTGCATCTCTATTTACAATAGCCTGGAGATGGAAACAACCTAAGTATCCATATTTGGATGAATGGATAAAGATGATGTGTCACATATATACAATGGAATATTACTCAGCCATAAAATAAATGAAATTGAGCTATTTGTAATGATGTGGATGGACCTAGTGTCTGTCATACAGAGTGAAGTAAGTCAGAAAGAGAAAGGCAAATACTGTATGCTAACACATATATATGGGATGTAAGAAAAAAAAAATTGTCGTGAAGAACCCAGGGGTAAGACAGGAAGAAAGACACAGACCTACTAGAGAATGGACTTGAGGATATGCGGAGGGGGAAGGGTAAGCTGTGAAAAAGTGACAGAGAGGCATGGACATATATACACTACCAGACGTAAAATAAATAGCTAGTGGGAAGCAGCCGCATAGCACAGGGAGATCAGCTTGGTGCTTTGTGACCACCTAGAAGCGTGGGATAGGTAGGGTGGGAGGGAGGGAGACACAAGAGGGAAGAGATATGGGAACATATGTATATGTATAACTGATTCACTTTGTTATAAAGCAGAAACTAACACACCATTGTAAAGCAATTATACTCCAATAAAGATGTTAAAAAAAAAAAGAATATAGAACCTCAAATTCAACATATACAAACATGAAGTCATCCTAATTCTTTCCTTCATTCCCCCCCCCATGGCCCTGTTTCTCAATTTTGGTTTTGTTAACGCCATCCATTTAGGCATGTAAGATATAAAAAAATAGTGGGAATATTCATATAATCCTCAGTCTTCACAGTTAATGAGTCATGAATTCCTGAAACTTTTGCCTCATAAATGGCTTTCCAGTCTGTTACCTCTTGTATTGCGCCTTGCTGCTGCTACCTCAGCTGAGGCCAATATCGAAATGGGTCTGAAGACACTTGTAAAGAGTCCCTTGCTTCTCATGCTTGCTAATCATTTGCCCTATTGCCAGGCTTACATGTCCGGGATGTCTACGTAGTGACTGATCAGGTCTGGGAGATGCTTCAAATACTCTTAAGGAATCTTTGTTTCCTGTTGCTCAGGTTGAAGCATTCTAGCATTCAAGGACTTTTTGCCCTCTAGCTCCTTTCAGCCTTTCCAGTTGTTTTTCCCACTAGTCCTTCACATGTCTGAAGTTGCAGCTTGCCAAAATCCCTTTTACTTCTCAGAATGGGATCTGCTCATTCACAATTTTCAATCTCTGTAATGATGCTGTCTTTTCCTGAGATGTAATATTTTGTGTGTCATTTCCTGTCTAAAGTCTTTCTTAACCCCATCGGTTCAAATTAGATTCTCCTTTCCCTGTACTTCCATAGAATTCTGCACAAGCCATAATTATATCATTTATTTTGTAGTATTAAAATTATTTTAATTTTTGTTTACTTCAAGTTGTGGATCTGTGAAATCATGGACTGTATTAATTCACTTTTGTCTTCCCTGAGCCTGATTTAATGGTGGCACACAAAAGGTGCTAAATAGATATGAGTTGAAAGAATAATTTAAAAAACATAGGATAACATGAACTCATAGATGCAGTTGTGTACAAGCTGTCCAAATACTTCTGGGCATTAATGGAAATGTTATAATTAATATAACATGGTGTTATAACATATAAATGGGTGATAGTCTGGTCTTTGTTCAGTGCCTTTGGTAGCACCTAGATGACTTAGACTATAATTCTAGTAGCCACCTTCAAGAAAGGAGCAATGAAACTAGAAAAGATCCAGACTGGGAGAATTGTAGGGATTACTAATTTGGAAATATTATACCACTGCCAATAATTAAGCAAACAGTTATTGTTCAGTGATTCAATGATTTTTTTATGTGTATCATCCTTTCAGGGCATATTCTTAGATAATGGAGTAAATTTCCAAGCTGTTAAGAGTGTACAAATTATTCCCAACTACCACAGATCTTGTGAATCAAATTATTTTCTTAGATATTTTGGAGAAGCCCAAGTCACTGATTTGGTTGATGGCAAGTTGTATTCCCTTATTAACCCCTTAAAAATTCTAGTTTGGGGCTTCCCTGGTGACACAGTGGTTGAGAGTCCACCTGCCGATGCAGGGGACACGGGTTCGTGCCCCGGTCCGGGAAGATCCCACGTGCCGCGGAGTGGCTGGGCCCGTGAGCCATGGCCGCTGAGCCTGTGCGTCCGGAGCCTGTGCTCTACAATGGGAGAGGCCACAACAGTGAGAGGCCCGTGTGCCGGGAAAAAAAAAAAAATTCTAGTTTGGAGTTAGAGGTTTTCCCTAATTATTTCCTGTAGTTGAGTAGGCAAGAAAAGCTGTTCAAAGGCTGATTCAGGTTGACACCTCCTCCACCAAATGTATCTTCACTGGACTGTTTTTCGTATAAGACTTTAGATAATACACATGATCTCTTTGAGACCCAATTTATTTTTCTGTACCTACTTCACAGTGTTGTTGTAAAGGCACGGTGATGAAAGCACTTTGTTAACTCTCAAGTACTTTAAAAATGTCACATATTATCATATAGTATGCAATGAAATTATGGCTAACTAGGTTGGAAAGTCTAATATCCATAGAATTGGGAAAATGTATTATCCATTAAGCTTTGGAAGCTTAAAAAAAATCAAGATATCTGGGTACTGGTCATCTTTTTTATAATAGTGCAAACTTCCTTAATATCCCTTAGGTTCTTATTACAGAAATATAAGTTTGATCTAGATGTATTAAACAGATATGCTTGCAATCTGGGACAAAAGTCAGGGGAGGCACTATATCATAGGGTGTGTAATAGATTGAAATAATGAGTTATACTGAATTCATTCTGAAAATAGAGAAGAAACTAGGTATATTGTGATGGTGAGTTCTCTCACTTAATAACCTAAGACAATAGTGGAGAAATACCTGGAAGTCAAAGTTATTAAAATGGAAAAATGGAACAATAACTGGAAAATAAAGAATTTAGAAAGTCAGTGTTTGAAGGTTATAGGTTATATATTTCACGTTTATATATTAAGATGTATTTCACATATATATATTAAGTCACATATTATATATTAAGTCAAATCCAAGAGTTCAATAAATGTTATACAGTATTACTTTGAGTGAAGAGAAAAACATGACTTTAAAAAATTATTTTAAGAAGTAATTCATATTGAAATATCCCTTTCCTATCTAAGTATATCATTAATTGTGGTATAAAGTAATCCCAATTCTGTTAACACTGGATATTATGCAATATTACTTCTCTCCATTACCAGTAAAAAAATAATTCATACTAGAGGCTAATTTTACTATGTTGAATAAGTGGCCGTGAAAGATAGTATGTCCTGTTTTGATCAATTCTTTAATTGTTCCAATTCCTATGTCTAGTAGAAACCATTCAAGCCAAAATACCATTTAATACTACTTCTCTAATGCTGTTTCACCTGAAGTATATGAAAGTGTGAAACTTCATCCCAGATCCCCATGTCAAGAACTAATGTATTTGAAATTGGTTGATTATTTAGGCATTTTGGCAAGAACATAGGATATACTTAGAAGTCACAGTGAAAAAATTGTGCTTGAAGGTTTGGACCAATAAGGAAATGTGCATTTCCAAACACCCAAGTTGAACATATTTATTATTGTCACCAGATTCCCATAGTCCTCAAGTGGTCATTGAATATCCCCACTGGGTCACTTACTGAATGGTACGAAGAAGCAAAAGAAACAAGTGAACGCTGGCCTCACATGTTTAGTTGCACAAACATGCACCATAATAAAGTCTCTTGCTATTTGTCCAAATTTTAGTGAAAACTGAATGTATGTTTCTTAAAAGGGCAAAATAATGACTTATTGGGTGGGGTTTTTTAGAGGAGGTTTTCTAGAAGGGATTTGGGTCATCATTTGAAGTACATGGATAGTATAGCATATTATACTTCATGATTGTGTCAAAGGCACTAAAGAATAGCTGAAGTCATTTTTTTGTTCATAATTGAAGCTTAGTTTGTTTTAGTTTACTTCCATTGGTTAATAATTTTGGTACACATAAAAAAGTCAGAGCTATAATATTTATTGGCTTATTGATTTATATATATCATACTTCATTCCAGTAAAGGATTTGGAGACTCTTACAAAGATATCTTTAATAAAACAGACTAAAAATGAGGTGATGATGACACTGGAGTGAAGAGAAAACAGTACAATAACATGTTCAATCAGGGAATAATTGTTATATAGAAATGTTTATGAGACATTCTTCCAAGTAGATATAGGCCGGAAATTCAGTTGTGTGTTAAACAACAAAAGTAGAAAAAAAGGAAGTTGCTCAGGAGAACAGATATTCATAATTCTGAAATCTGAGGGAGAGTCTTCATTGAGGAAACGAGATTTTACTTAATAAACACTTTTGTATACTCTTAAGTCAGACGTTGGTGTACTTTCCTCATTTAAATATCAGAAAAGCCCTTTGAGGTGGCATTATTTTCCCACTTTTGTAGGTAAGGAAATTGAGGCACATAAGTTAAGTAACTTTCTCAAGAATACTTAGCTATTAAGTAGAAGTATAGCAGACCTTGGATTCCAACCCAAGCAATTTGCCTTCAGAGTATTTGCTCTTAAACACTATGCTGTGTTGCCTTTCCAAGTGGTATAGAGAGGACAGTGACTGTAATTCCCTGTTTGTATAGTCAGTACGCTGAGTTTTGTGTGATTGTTCTCCTTACAACCATCAATGATGCTAATGAAGGACCAGTGAAATTGAGTTAATTTAGGAAATATCAGTACTTTCCACTTTTAGTTGTAGATCTCCCTAAATAAGGTTCACCTCCTAGACATTAGGTTTTGAAAGTACATTCCCTGGATCAGTAGCATCAACATTACCTAGGAACTTGTTAGAAATGCAGATTTTCTGGCCTCGCTCCAGACCTACATAATCAGAAACTCTAGAGTGGGGCCTGGCTCTCTGTTTTAACAAGTCACTTAGGTGATTCTGATGCTCCCTAAAGTTTGAGCACCACTATTAAAGATGGAAAAAAAGTGCTATCTTGAACCTATAAATTCTCTTAATTACCTTATGTTTGTAATTTAGACAGGAAGAATATAGGAGGAATTTGAAATAAAAGTATGTGTATTGTACCTTTGGAAATCAGAGAAGAAATCACATTTATCAGGTAATAGGCTGGTAATTATTTGAGGTGTGAACAATGACCTCTTTAAACTTTAATCATCTTAAAGCATCCTAATGATCAAGAATCAGTGAAGCAGAAATGCCTATTTTATGGCTTCTTGGAGAAGTTGATGTTCCAAAATTGATTTTCACAGTCTAATCAGAATTCAGAAGAAAGATATCTAAAATGATATTCTGCATGAACACTGTATTTTTTATCTTCTTTTTATAAGCTGTATATTCACTGTAATCATTCTGAAATGATTCTAAGACAGAAAATGATAAAATTCATCTACTTAATTATAATTTTTAACCCTGTGTTTGGTTAGTCATATTTTAGAGTGGTCAAGAAAGCTAAACTGTAAAAATTGTTTTTTCAAGAAATGTCCTTGACTTCCAAGCAAGATCAGATACCCCACTACACATTTTAAATTTCCTCTTCAACATTTTCCTTTTTTTTTTGTAATTATACATTTACTAGTATGACCCTGTTTAAGCCTCATTTCCTTACCTATAAAATGGTGATAATCTTACCTTATTGGTTCTGTTATCTCAAATGAGATAACACATGCTTGGAAAATTTGTAGGTGTTTTGTAGTCATTTAATACTACTAATACAATAATATCACTACACAGTAAGGCCCGTGAAGGTACGTTGCATTGTGTCCCGTAGCACTTACTAAGTAATCAGTATTCAGTGAATGAATTGGTGGATTGAATGATTCTAATCTTGATGAGATGCCATGGCAATGTGGAATTATGTATAGTACCAGTAACAATTCTAGAGATAATTGATCATCACAGCATTTGTGGTGAAGGAGTCAGTAGCACAAAATTTTAAGACTGATAGCATCTCTGACCAAGATGTATACATAGACGATGACATAACACATTTGCCCCATCTTATCGCTTTTCTGCTTCCTCAAAACCCCTATTCTCTAACTTTACTCTCTGCTTCCTTAAAACATCTTGGTACTATCGGCCTAAACCAAGTTGAAGTCTAATTATGTTTTGAAATTGAGTTGACTTTTGGCAGAAATTCGGACAGCTGATTCATAGTGTTCTTCTAGGTATGAAATATGTGCAAAGTAGTAAATTAACTTTTGTCATCTTATGACAGTGAATTTTTTGACATGACAGTCATTCTTAGCATTTTCATCAACACATCAAGCAGATGAGTGGTATTTCTAAGCGGTATGGAACTCCTAGGATAGAACAGAGGGAACAGTAGAGTTACTCAACAGGAGTCTGTCAGTAAAATTTGATTTTAGGCACTTCAGAATCTTAATAGCAGCAGCAAGGTCACAGAGGAGCAAGAGAATCAGCAGAATTAAAGGTCACAGAGGAGCAAGAGATAAATGGTGGTTTAAAAAGTTGCAAGTCCTTCTAGGTCAGTTAGAGTGTGCTACCCAGCTCCTTCTTCCAAAAAAGTATAGAATTGTGAGACAACTCAAGAACCCTACTCAAGGCATGCTAACCTAGATATACTCACATGTTCTTTTCCCCTTTGCTCTATCACCTTTTTTCTCCCTTTTTCTGCCCTCTTGGTCTCTTTCATGCAATCAGCAAATACTTATTGAGCACCTGCTGTGCACCTGGTGCTGGCAATGCAGTAGAAAACAAAAGAGACATAGTGCCTACTATCTTGAAACACGTACTTGGGAATGTTACACGATTTTTCAAGAAGATTCTCTCAGGCCACCTAATCCTACTGGTACTTTTCTGTCTTCTTTGCTTGCCCCACATTCTGAGTACTTTTGCAGAAGCGAAAAACTCCTAGAGCCCTATATCTTATCTTTCTTAGCTCTTAAACTTCTCTTTGTGGAGAGTTAAAATTAATGAAGGCAAAGATCTGGAGGCATGTGGGAAACGGAATTGGGAATATGCTCACCAGATTTCCAGAAACAACTCAATTAGTCAAGTTAAAAATAACTTAGGAGATAGAAGTATAAAAATTGAATAAAGTGTCCCACCCAAACCAGGTAATTATATGCACAAGTGTAAGTATCTTTAGGGTCTAAAACTGGAAAATATAAAATTAAATGTCCATCAACAGAGGAATGGATAAAGAAGATGTGGTACATATACACAGTGGAATATTCGTCAGAAAAAAGAATGAAATAATGCCATTTGCAGCAGCATGGGTGGACCTAGAGATATCATACTGAGAGAAGTAAGTCAGACAGAGAAAGACAAATATCATATGATATCACTTATATTGTATGTGTAATCTAAAAAAGAATGGTACAAATGAACTTATTTACAAAACAGAAATAGAGTCACAGATGTAGAAAACAAAATGATGGTTACCAAGGGGGAAGGAGGGTAGGGATAAATTGGGAGATTGGGTTGACATATACACACTACTATATATAAAATAGATAACTAATAAGGACCTATGTATAGCACAGGGAGCTCTACTCAGTACTCTGTGATGGCCTATATGGAAAAAGAATCTAAGGAAGAGTGGATATATGTGTGTATATAACTGATTCACTTTGCTGTACACCCAAAACTAATACAACATTGTATGCTATACTCCAATAAAAATATTTAAAAACTAGACTCCAGGGCTTCCCTGGTGGCGCAGTGGTTGAGAGTCCACCTGCCAATGCAGGGGACATGGGTTTGTGCCCTGGTCCAGGAAGATCCCACATGCCGCGGAGCGGCTGGGCCCGTGAGCTATGGCCGCTGAGCCTGCGCATCCGGAGCCTGTGCTCAGCAACGGGAGAGACCACAACAATGAGAGGCCCGCATATCGCAAAACAAAAAACAAAAAAAAAAACACTAGACTCCAATAAAATTATTTTAAAAATTCAAAAGAAAATATTTATTGAGGTATAGTTGATCTACAATATTATATAAATTACAGGTGTACAATATAGTGATTCACAATTTTTAAAGGTTATGCTCCATTTATAGTTATTATAAAATATTGGCTGTATTCCCTGTGTTGTACAATATATCCTTGTAACTTATTTTATACCTAATAGTTTGTACCTCTTAATCCTCTACCTCTATATTGCCCCCCCCCGCCCCGCTTGCCTCTCCCCACTGGTAACCATGCGTTTTTTCTCTACATCTGTGTGTTTGTTTCTTTTTTGTTATATTCAATAGTTTGTTGTATCTTTTAGATTCCACATGTAAGTGATATCATACAGAATTTGTTTTTCTCTGTCTGACTTATTTCACTTAGCATAATACCCTCCAAGTCCATCCATCTTGTTGTAAATGGTGAAATTTCATTCTTTTTTATGGCTGAGTAGTATTCCATTGTATAGTATACACATCTTCTTTATCCACTTATCTGTTGAAGAACACTTAGGTTGCTTCCGTATCTTGAGAATTGTAAATAATGCTGCTACGAATGTCAGGTTGCGTGTATCTTTTTGAACTACTGTTTTTATTTATTTCATATATATACCCAGGAGTGGAATTTGTGAGTCATATGGTAGTTCTGTTGTTATTTTTTTTTTTGAGAAACTCCATACTGTTTTCCACAGAGGCTGCACCAATTGACATTCCCACCAACAGTGTACGAGGGTTTCCTTTTCTCCACATCCTCACCAACATTTGTTATTTGTGTTCTTTTTGATGGTAGACATTCTGACAGGTGTGAGGTGATACCTCATTGTAGTTTTGATTTGCATTTCCCTAATAATTAGTGATGTTGAACATCTTTTCAAGTGCCTGTTGGCCATCTGAATGTCCTCTTTGGAAAAATGTCTACTCAGGTCTTCTGCCCATTTTTTGATTGGGTTGTTTGGTTTTTTGATGTTGAATTATATGAGCTGTTTATATTTTTTTGGATATTAACCCCATGTCAGTCATATCTTTTGCAAATATTTTCTCCAATTCAGTAGGTTGTCTTTTCATTTTGCTGATGGTTTTCTTTCCTATGAAAAAGCTTTTAAGTTTGATTAGGTCCCATTTGTTTATTTTTGCTTTTATTTCCTTTGCTTTGGGAGACAGATAAAAAGAATATTGCTATGATTTATATCAAAGACTGTTCTGCCTAAGTTTTCCTCTAGGAGTTTTATGGCTCCCAGCCTTACAGTTAGGTCTTTAATCCATTTTGAGTTTACTTTTGTATATGGTGTTAGAGAATGTTCTAAGTTCATTCTTTTTCCTGTAGCTGTCCAGTTTTCCCAGCACCACTTACTGAAGAAACTTTCTTTTCTCCATTGTATATTATTGCCTCCTTTGTTGTAGATTAATTGACCTAAAGTGTGTGGATTTATTTCTGGATTCTCTGTTTTGTTCCTTTGATCTATGTGTCTGTTTCTGTACCAGTACCATACTGGTTTGATGACTGTAGCTTTGTAGTATAGTCTGAAGTCAGGTAGTGTGATTCTTCCAGCTCTGTTCTTCTTTCTCAAGATTGTTTTGGCAATTGGGTTTTTTGAGTTTTCAGACACATTTTTAAATTATTTGTTCTAGTTCTGTGAAAAATGCCATAGGTATTTTGATAGAGATTGCATTGAGTCTGTAGATTTCCTTGGGTAGTATGGTCATTTTAATAATGTTAATAGTTCTAATCCAAGAACATGGTATATCTTTCCATCTGTGTCATCTTCAATTTCTTTCATCAGTGTCTTGAAAAACATAAAATTTGAATGAAGATTAACTAAGCATATTTGAAAATATAGAAGAAAAATATCTGAGATGAATTTATTCTTCACTCAAGACATGATGCTCTAGAGTGAGTGAATGCCCATCAGTAGTTATTTCTCTACGTTTTTCCTAGTTAGATTTCATCAAGTATTATGCTTATGTCTTCTCCTTACACTTAGAAACACACAGATGTAACAAATTACTATTCATGTGAAATTATGTGGGGAAAATATGCTAAAGGATGTGTCAGAAATCAATTGGGAAGGGGATTTTATTTCAATCAATGGTGGTGAGATAAATTGGTTAGCAGTTTGGTAAAGCAACAATTTAGTCACTGTCACAATATTATACATTTAGAATTGGTTAGAATTACATATAAAAATCAAATCATAATAGAGGAGAATATAGAGTTTAATATTTATAAACTTCTGGAGATGGGACTTTCAGATGTTAGAAAACATACAGAAAATTAATAAGGATAATGTGACCAATTTAAAATATCTAACAATATACTAATTTTAAATTTTAAAAGGAAAATGGTCTGAGATAATAAGAGAAAATCACCAACTTAACTGATGCTGCATAGGGTGTGTATTTTTCTTTACTTGATCAGATTAGGATTTTTAAATTTCTTGTATACAGCTATTTCTCTCACTTTGTGTCTTGATGATTAGTATAAGTCTTTGAAAAATGTCCAAGGAAGCAATTATGCAAATATAATTATTATATTAGTAGTATTTCTGCTATAAAAATTTCATGTGGAATAAGCATGGGAATACATAACTATTAGTATGAAGGAGTTTAATATGATATAGGTAGACATTTAATACATTTCTGTTCATTTGAGCAAGATCATTTGTACTCTATTCACCAATGTTTGATTTAGTTACTTGCAAATATACTGTCCTTTAATCAGTCTAAGGTTAAGGAGTATATCATAATAATTTTGTATCCCTGTAGTGCCTTGTACTTACTAGGGACTCAATACATGTTTCAAGAATTGATTAGGTGATTTGGGCCATGCCACAGATATAATCCACTTAATTTTTTTTCTATTGGAAACATACAAAATAAGCTGCTTCTTAACATTAACCTATGTCAGTAAAAGCCAAAAAATATTTTTTAAAAAATTAGCTTAGGAATGAAATAAAATATTGATGAATCTGAAACCAAGCTAATACTTTTAAGATTCTTTTAGTGGTCGGTCAACTCAAGCAATATTAGAAGAAAAAAGTATGATTTTGCTAACCTGTTGAAACCGGGTAATTCTCATTTATATTCCACTTGTATAGATAAATATTGTAATCAAATTGTAGAAAGTATTGTTGATGAATAATTTTATAAGTTTCAAAGTGCCAGACTTAAATTTTGTAAAAAGTATTGTGAAATGACAACTTGATTTATACATAGCAGTATTTCAGCTTAGAAAATTGTGATGATACTTGCTATAATATTGGGGTATGCATGTGTATATGTATATGTACCTGCATCCTACATGCCCACTTATAATTCAAAGAAACAAACAAAAAGAGAAGGGGATTTGACAAAAAATTGCAGATGAAGAGAGAATGAAAGAAATGGATGAAAGGATAACGGATAGTAAGTTAATACCATAGAGTATTTTCAAAGTGTTAATATTTTTGGTGGTTGAAAGAGGTGAAGTGGATAATAGTGTCAAGAGATCAATGGAAAATACATCTTTATAAGGCTAGAAATAAGGGAGAAAATGATGAGAGTTATTATTCAGTGAAGTAGAGAGTTGAGTCATCTTCCTTAGCATCTGTAAAATAAAACTTAAATAAGGCAATACAGAAACCCTCTACCCAAGTATACTGCAGAGCTGTTCATTTTTAGATGGACATTCATGATTTGTCACACTGATAGCTACTAAAATAATCTCAGTACTCTACTCTTAACATTAAAATATGTACATAACTTATGAGGCATGAAATAAGGCTTTTTTGAAAATGTATTCACACATTGTACCTGTGAGCTTGACATAAACATTTCATATTTATACATACATATATATGTGTACACACATGCATATATATATATATATATACACACACAAAGATATATGTTATACAATGGTACTCTTATTTATAATGAGACAGAAGGAATGTTATTAGCAATACAGTATATTAGAGAAAATGTCAATATTGACACTCAATACTCAGGTTGCCCCATACACATACACACACACACACACACACACACACACTCACTCACATATGTATGTGTGTGTTTCATGTGGATTCTAGCTTATCACTAAAGAAGTTGATTGGATTATTACATAGTTTAATTCTTTCAGTTATTAGCGAGGCAAATGAAAAAACTATAGGCATATTTTTTAATCATAAGTGATTACAATGAGCTATCATGTTTCCTACAAAAGCAAACTTAAAAAATTCAAATTAATGAAGAATTACTGATTTGGTCACCTATATGTAAGGCTTTAAAATTTAATGAAAAGTTACAGATTTAATAGAAATCAAATGCTTTTCAAATAGATGGACCAACTTTGATATATTATTTTTAAAGGTTATATATGATTTTTAGGAGTGCCATTTATACCAAATTTTTACAAAATTTGTAATCTCAAACATGAACTTTTTTTGTACTTCCAGATCTCCTACTTTACTCATTTTTTATTCATTCATTCAATAAGTTTTATTAAGTTCTGATTTTTCTTTTTTTTTTAGCACTTGCTATTTTACTGAGGAAAAACTCTCTCTAATCAATTTCAAGCCCTCAAGCTGTAGCTTAGCCACAGAAATATGTTAAAGCATCTCAAATTTTTTTCTTCTTTTGGCTCTTCTAGTTCTTTTTTCTCCCCATATATATCTCAAATTCAAGATAAGGATGTTCTGATATATAAATAGTTGAGTGAAATATATTGCCTCCCCCCACTAATTCAGCCTTATCTGTCTTTATATCAAAAGCTTAATGTCCAACTTGAGACAGGTTTTGAAGGTGAATGAAAGGATAGGACCTTTGAGCTTGATATTTGACATTTAAATATCATTCTGTGCCCTGTACATTGTGGGGATGCTTGATGAATGTTAAGCAATCGTTATAATAAATAAAATGAATAAGATGAATTGAGGTAAAGCTGTAACCAGAATCAGTCTTACAGAACTGCACAGATTTTAAGAAGTAAAATCTAGTCTCTGTTAAAATAGAAAGTACCAAAGAGTTAGTGAAAGGTCACCTGGCCATAAAGGCAGGGTTTCTTTCTCAGTTTTTTGGTACCCTTTCCTAACACATTTCTTCTCTGAGTTCCCTTTGGGTCCAAGTCAGGGCCCAAGAGAAAAAAAATTAACCAGGAATCTCATCCTTGCTATGAGTTTTTATAAGTTATGCATCTCCTCCCAATCTGCCTGCCATTGTTAACTTTTTAGTGTCCTCAGATAATTGGTTTTTGTATTTTGTCCAGAGTTTTAGATGTAATCAGTACGAGGGGTAGATGGTAGTGAGACGACTTCATCTTGTTTGTTACTGGAAGTCTCCACTCAAATTGCCTTTTAAGTGATTTATATACATTTTATTTTGAAAAAGATTCTAGAGAATTCTTTGTAGGTTCTTTTTTTTTATTGGTTAGTTTGGTAATATAAATTATTTCAAAGATGAAAAACTACAGAGAATAAAATAGTACGTACCCATATACAAGCTAATTAAATTTTTTTTCTAATATTTTACCACACTTAAGTTTTTTAGAAATAAGAAATTGAAACAATGTGGATAAATGTGAAGCCCTCCTTGATTCTATTCCTTTTTTAGTCACATTGCTACCTACTTACTTGATTTATCTTTTCCTATATTTATATACTATAATTATACTCTGCTATTTGTACTAGCCAAGTACTGTATTTGTATGTTCTGCATTTGTTGCATGTTTTTCAATTTTTATAAAACTTTATCATTCTGCAACTTGCTTTTTGTACTCAACATTTTAAAAAATTATATTTGCCCATATTAGTAGCTCTGGTTTATTTATTTTAACTGGTTTTAATCTTTTAATCATTTAAAAAATTATGGATATAACACAATTCATGTATTTTCCTGTTAATAAATATTTTAGTTTTTTAATTTGCCTTTAATTTTCACTAACACAAACAATGCATAAAGAATATCCTTGTGTAGATGTGAGGTATGTGTATGAGTTTCTCTTATTATTTATACCTAGAAGTGGAGTAGCAAGATGAAAGGGTATGCACATCTTTAATTTTGTTAAATATTGCTGAAGTTGTTCCCAATGTGTTTGTGCCAATTTATACTCCAATCAATAGGGTAAAAGAGTTTCTGTTTCCTTACATTGTTACCATACTTACTATTTTTGCCATTCTATTAGATATAGTTTCAATTATATCCCTCTGATTGCTAGAGAGACTGAACGTCTTTTTCTATATATATTGGCTTTTCTGGTTTCCACTTCTGTGCATTGTATATTTGCTGTTTCAAGCTGAGATCCTGGGTCTATTTTTAGTTCCTTTTACTAAGTAGGAGGAAAGCCCTTTACCGTAACTGTCTAATTCCAGACACATAACACACAGAAACACAGCAGATGAAGCATCAAGTCTACTTGCTGCTTTGTATCTCTGTTCTTTGAAAGTATTTTTGTTTCTGAGTCCAGCACAGCCTTTTTGACTATTTTTATATTTTATTTGTCATTTGTATGTGTCTGAGGCAGGGGTGGTGTTTTGAAGTATGAGTTCACTGTTTCATCTTGACCCTTTTTTTTCATAAAGGTGATGAGTAAATTATGTATAAGTTGACATTTTATCTAAATTGGCTTGGGATAAAAACACAAACATAAGACCAATAAATTTAAAATGTAAAACTTCTGTATATCAAAAAGCATCATAACAGAATTAGAAAATTATTTGCAACAGATATGGCAGGAATTTATTTATTTAATGTATAGAGTACATTTATTCTGAGAAAAGCAAATTCACCCTCTAGTAGAAAAATTGGCAAAGAAAAAGAACAGTTAACAAAAGAACAACAGAAAACATGAAAAACTGTTTAACCTATGCATTTAAAGAAATATAAATTAAGAAGCAATTACCTCTATCTTTGCATATCAAATTGACAAGTAATACATTGTCAGTGAACGAATGGGGAAATGAGCACTTATTCTCTGCTAGTGAAAATGTAAGTTGCGACAACTTTTCTGGATCGGACATTAGGTATCTAACACTGTGCTGTGCAATACTGCATAGCCAATAGCCACATTGGCTATTTAAGTTAAATATTTCTTCAGTCTCACCACATTTCAGGTGCTCAATAGACATACAGCTAATGGCTGCATATTGCACACAGCAGATATAGAACATTTCCATAATCGCAAGATGTTTAATTGGATATCACTCATCAATAGTTTACAAATATTCATATCCTTTCCCCTCAATAGCCTTACTTCTAGGAATGTAGTCTAAAGAATTATAAGAAGTTTAGGGATCATCACCAAAGCATTGAAAGCAATAGTAAAATTTTGGAAATAATTTAGGTGTCCACAAAAAAAGAACAGATAAATGATTATAAGTTCATATAATAGAATATTATGAAGCCTATTAAAATATGTTTTTGCATTAGTTAATGTCATGGTAATATGCTCATAATATGCTGTTAACTGAACAGACCATAAAATATTATTTATAGCATGATTATAAATTTACTTTAAAAGATTTTAAACTTTATATTACAAAGCATGGCAAATTTTTGGTAATATTTTCTATCAGACACACAAACACACTCCTATATTACTTTCATAGTCACAAAAATTAAAAAATCAAAAGTACATTCGTTTGGGAGCTGTCTGATTTTGAACCTTATGAAGCAGTTAGTAATTGTGGTCGTTTTAGGTGGTCAGTTTCATTTGAAATTTAGTGTTGGTTGGTATATTTATATATGTAAATATCACATTGTGTATGTGCAGGTGATATACTTCTCTGTGTGTATGTATGTGAAGGCCTGGTAGAAAACACAATTCAACCCAGATGGCTTAAATGAACAGATTTTTTAAAATGAAGGAACTACTAACAGAAACGTGGACAGGATTAAGGGAGCAAACTAGGGATGGTTAGTTTCCCAGAAACTGAAGACAGTATGAAGTCATTACTACCCTTAGGAATAAAGAGACAAGAGACAGAAATAGAATTACTAGAGCCAAGTGTGTCCTACAACGTTTCAGATAGGACTTCCCAGTAGAAGCTTTAAACATGAAGAGATGCAGCAACTGCCAAAAACACAGCACCAAGCAAGAGAGTAGTGGAAAGAAACAAGAAACACCCAGACCTCTTTTCTTTCACCCTTGGAATCTAACTGGAAGTTCATCAACTCCTCAGAGAATCTTCAAAGTGAAGTCTGAGGAGGGGTCAGCCTCCGAAGGCACAGAACCCCTATAGGTTGCCCTGTTCTGGTTGGAGTTGGATCAGGAGGCAGGTCGGCAAGTAGACAATAACCAGACACTGCGTGTGCGTGTGCGCATGTATTCATACATACATACTTGGATAACACTGTGTGTATGGTATGTTAATGGTTGTTATTATTCCATGTAGGGTGATACATATATGTACATATACATATACATATATGTATAAGTCTATATCATCTACGTGTGGGGGGATTCTGGCATTTGTATATACTTACACACACATACAAACATATACACAAGATATTTAAGTTCCAATAAGTATAGAACACTGCCAAACTGGCTGGAAAAGAATTCTCTTCTAGAGAGGAGACTTCCAAAAAGTACCTAGAGAACCTTAAGGAAACACTTACTTTAGTTACATGTGCTCTTGCACACAGATGAAAGCTTACCAAACACACAGAGTTTAAATATACCTTCAGTTGAAGTTCCTTAAAAGCAAAGGCTTTGTCTCCTGCCCTTGTACTTTGTAAACTCATATATAGTGCTGCATGTCTAGGGGATGTCAAACATTATAAGAATGAGTGAATCAGTTATCCCATCTTAACTAAATATTGTTTTCGCTCAACCAGAGTTTAACTTAATACAAATTCATATCTTCATGGAGACCACTTTTAGCACAATTAACTGAATTGAAAGGCAACTGTATTTTAAATTCTTGTTTTCAACTAGTGTTGCTTAATTCAGATATACTCTAAGATCACCTCCTGGTTTTGTTAACAGTACTTTACAAAGCTACTTATGTGCTCTTCATAAGAACCTCATGAGGCAGACAGCAACAGTATTAATGTAATATCATAAATGATGAATCTTGGATAGGTTAAACAATTTTCCTTTTTTCTTTCTACTCTTCCATAGTGAGATAGTGAAATGAAGAAAGCTATGATGTGTTTTCACTGAGCCATAAATAAGATTTTGCTTTTTATATTTACCATGTACCTATGATGAAAAACAGCTCTCTTAGATTTTTTGCTTGTTTGTTTTGTTGTTTTGCTTTGTTTGTAGAGCGCTAACAGAAATAGGGGTGTGGGGGAAGAGAATTGTTATTTACATATGATTTGCAAAGATGAGTAAAAAATTGTAATCTAAGTTTATTCTTGAGCAAGTCTACTTTTATCTTACTTTATAATACAAACATCTCCTAAAATTAGCCTAAATAAAGTGATTGTGATGCTTATATGGTGGAAAGATCTTATCTACCTCACCTCACTTAATTAAGATTATTAAAGCAATATATTGATTCTAAGAGCAAATTTGTAGAGGAAATGCTTTGATAAAAATTTTTTTCAATTCTTCGTTTTAAATGTTTACTTAACTTTGGTACTGAATAAAAGTAAATTACTATGAAACCTATGCTTTGTGTACTCTGATGTGCTAAGCAACTATCTTTATTATTGGAAACGCTCTAGTTAATGGCTTTTTATAATAGGTTATTTGGAAAATTGAGAAATAATCTTTAACTTCATTTTAGTTAGGATTTAAAAAGTGGTTTTTACTTACATGGTTTATTGATATTTGTTCAATGGAGTTTTGAAGCAATACTTCACATTCTAAAATGCTATTTTTAACATTATATTAGTATAGTAGTCCTGTTGTGTTTTGGTCCAAATTAGTAGAGACAGCAGTCTTTGCAGTGTCATTTCATTTTGAAAGACACTTTACATTGTTTCAGTCATACCTATGGAGGGATACTTTATATAAAGAGAAATGAAAATTAATCCATTTGAGCATATATTCTAATGATTTAGAGAAATGTGTGTATGTATTATATAACTTCCACCACAAACTACAGAACGATTCCAGCACCCTCCAAAATTCTCCTGTGTTCTTTTCTAGTCAACCTAGTCCTTTAAAACTTATCAAGAATGTCACATAAAAGAAATCATGCAGTATGTATCCTTTTGCGTTTGACCTATTTCATTGAGCAAAGTACAAATGAGATTCATCCATATCGTTTTGCACAGATCAGTAATTTTCTCTTGTTGCTAAGTAGCAGTCTGTTGTATGGCCATACCACAGTCTGTTTTTCCATTCTTCAGTTGAAAGGTATTTCCAGTTTTTGACAATTATTAATCTAACTGCTATAAACATTCATATACAGGTTTTTGTGTGAACATAAGTTTTCATTTCTCTTGAGTATATGCCTGTGAATGCGATTGGTGGTTTGTCTGGTAAATGCATGTTTATAAGAAACTGCCAAACTGTTTTCCAAAGTGGCTGTGTCATTTTGCATTCCCACCAATAATACGGGAGAATTTTATTCACTCTACATTCTTGCCGGTGCTTGGTTTTGTCACTTTTAAAAAATAATTAAGGGCTTCCCTGGTGGTGCAGTGGTTGAGAGTCCGCCTGCCGATGCAGGGGACACGGGTTCGTGCCCCGGTCCGGGAGGATGCCACATGCCGCAGAGCGGCTGGGCCCGTGAGCCATGGCCGCTGAGCCTGCGCGTCCGGAGCCTGTGCTCCGCGATGGGAGAGGCCACAACAGTGAGAGGCCCGCGTAACGCAAATGATAATAATAATAATCAAGTATTAGTTATTACTTTTAGCCAGTCTCATAGTTATGTCGTTATCTCATTGTGTTGTTAATTTGCATTTCCCTAATGATAATGATGTTGAGCATAATTTCAGGTGCTTATTTGTGATCCATATATCTTCTGTGGTGGTTACTTTACTTTTGACAACCACATAATATAGAAACCAGTGTATTAAAATGATAATCCTGTACTCATGGAGGAAATAAAGTGTGCCTCTCTTTAACATTACATTATTGAGTTTATTAATACATGGAATTGAGTAAAAATAGTCTTATTGTCTATTTAAATGACGAAATAGTAATTCTTCTCCCTAACTACAACTGTCATTAGAGATGTTTATCACTTTGCTTGACATAATAGTTCTCATGTCTAATTGATTCTGCTCCCCATTTCCCACTGCTATTTCCAAACTTTACTATTTTTCTCAAGCTCTTAAACTATTTTCTGTTCCTTCAATCTTAGCAAGTGATCTTGCTTTCTCCTTTTTTCTAAGAACCTGGATAAGAAACTCCTGTGCACTCTACCAACAATTATTTTCACCTGTCCTAACCTGTCTCTCGCTTATCCCAGCTCTTATAATTTACCTAACAAGCTTTTTTTTTTTTCATTTTTCTCTGGTTAATTCAGTTATGGACTGCATGTTTGTGTCTCCCTCCCCCCTGCCCCAATTCATATGTTGAAGCCCTATCACCCAATGGGATGGTTTTAAGAGGTGGGGTCTGTGGGAGGTAATTAGGTTTTGATGAGGTCATGAGGGTGGAGCCTCCACCATGGGATTAGTATCCTTATAAAAAGAGAAGGAGCCAGGGGCTCTCTTTCCCTGCCATGTGAGGATACGACAAGAAGGTGTTTGCAAACCAGGAAGAGTGTTCTCACCAGACACCAGACATTGTACCTGCTGGTGCCTCGATCTTCAACTTCTCAGCCTCCAAAACGGTGAGAAATAAATGTTTGTTGTTTAAGCCACCTGGTCTATGGTATATTGTTAGAGCAGCCCGAACTAAGATACTACTCAAACTTGTCCCATCTCTTCTCACCTCCCTTGTGCCTTTGATATATCAGTTTTCTCTATTTAAAAAATATTTCTCTTGTCCTCTTGCAATCTTTTTCTCAGCCCCTCCATCCTTATCTTAAACAATCATGGCTAAAGCTTTCGTTCAACCAGTCTTCCTCTGCAGTCTTCTAAAGTAGCTCCTCTCTTTCCTTTCTTATAAAGTACCTTGTAAGAGTAATCCATCTTTCTGTGTCAGTTTTTCCTCATTTGAAACCCACCGAAAAAGGCTTCTACCCTGACCACCCTACTGAAATTGAACTCTCAAGTGTCTGAGATGACTTCTCTTTACTAGTTTCAGTGACCTCTTATTAGCCCTCAGCCTTTTTAAAACCTCTCCTACTTCTTGAAAATTCTGACTTTTTTTTTTTTTTTGTGGTATGCAGGCCTCTCACTGCTGTGGCCTCTCCTGTTTTGGAGCACAGGCTCCGGACGCGCAGGCTCAGCAGCCATGGCTCACGGGCCCAGCCGCTCCGCGGCATGTGGGATCCTCCCAGACCGGGGCACGAACCCATGTGCCCTGCATCGGCAGGCGGACTCTCAACCACTGCGCCACCAGGGAAGCCCCTGACTACATTTTAATAGAACCTGTCTTCCGCCTTTGCATTTTGCTTCTTCCTGGATACAGTCCTCTGTTGGTTCTTGTTTCAGTTGATTATTCCCATATAAAACACCACCCAAAAACTTAGTGTCTTAAGACTATGTGTTATCATTCCTCATGATTCTAGACTGTTCTGCTGATTTAGCCTGGGCTCACTCACATGTTTGCTTTCAGCTGACAAGTTAAGGGGCAGGCTCACCTGACAGCTTAAATGGCTGGTCTTTAGTGCCAGCCTTCTTCACATCATCATCATCTCAGCCTAGTGTTCTAAGATCGTAAAGATGAAAACTTCCAGGCTTCTTGAGGTCTAGACTTTGTAACTTGCACAGAACCACTTCTGCCATAGTCTGTTGGTCAAAGTAATTAGCAAGACAGGCCAAGATTCAAGGTGAGGAAGAAACTCTATGTCTGGATGGGAGAAAAAAAAGTCACATTTCAAAATGGCATATATATACTTGGATGTGGATATGAAACAGTCTACTACAATTCTTCACTCTTGAAACTTACTCTGTTTTCTCTTTTGATTCTCTTTTTCTATCCCTCTTGAAATGTTTTGTGCTCCCATTCTCTTACCAGTCTCATGAACTTTTGACCAATAATTATAATTGTCTCCAAGGATTAACACCTGTATTTGGGTGTCTTAAAATAGTACAAAAGGTAATTCATTATCTTCATTCCAGACCCCACACCTTCATGTCTTTTCCTGATTTTATGTCTTTATCCATGAGCAGACTAGGTTTTGGGGCTATCTTCCATTATCTCCCAAATCTAGTGCTCGTGTAGCTCTGCTGACTATAAATCTTAAACATCCGATCACTCTTATTTTCTACCCCAAACTGTTATGAAGGATCACATTATTCTCTTTACTTGACTATTGTTTTTACCGTGTTTTGGAGTTTTGAACATTTTGTTTTTGGCACAAATAAAATGAATTTATTTTGAAAAAATGAGAGACGGCTATGCAAAAAATACAAAAGAAATTCTTTTTTATGCTCTTGACACTTGGTTCATAATGCTAACATAACACTTTCTTATCGTGAAGATGTCTGTGATGGTGAGCTTCTTGAATGTAGAGATCATATGTTAATATATGCCTGCCATGTTATAAGCTTGCTAAAAATGCTTAGCAAATTGGGTTAGTAAAGATAATGATTACACCAGCGTTAATGTTTGCATACAACAAGACAACTCAGCTGGGTTTGTGTTTAAATGTAGAGAGGATGGTTGTGGAGAATAGGGGAATTGCTGATTTAGTTGGCTTTTCATAGCAGGGCTAGCAACATTGCCTTCTGTTAGCTGTCTAGTTAGATATGTGCCGATCAAAATTTTATTTACTTATTTTGTGACTAAATCTGAAACCACACTACCAATTTAGTCCTATTCAGGGGATACTTATAACCCCTCCCCCCTATTTTTTTTATTCATTTTTTTCAAAGTAAGAGCTTTTATTTTTAAAGCAATGACTTTTCTTCATGTGATATGATTTCCAGAAAGTCATCTCAAAGGTTGCCTTCTTTGAGACTTGTGTAGTGTTACTGTAATGGCATTACATCAGCATTGTACATAGAACTTGAAACTGGAGAGGTTTGTTCAAAGAGATACAAATTTTTCTTGATGGGACATTCAATGAACATAGAGCTATGGATGAAAATAAATGCTAACTACAATTTCCTTTAAATTATGAATTACTTATTTTCTTGCTTTTTCTTTTGCCAAAATGGAAAGGGAAAAAATAAAGGTAAATGCTAGAAAAGTCTAGGAGAACATGATGAATAATAAAGAAAAATTAAAACTACCCAAATCTGATCTGGCAGACGTAAAATGACAAAAGCAAAGGACACTAGAAGTAAACACTATCTTTGCATGATTAACTCACTGATTTCTTACATTGCTGAACATGGGTAATGGGATTATCTATTCCCAGAAATCATGAAGTCGTAAATGCATTTTCTGACTTTAGTATTATCTTTGTTTTTAAAGTAATCTTTTTAAGTGTTGATTTTTAAAGAACATTTTGTTCTAAATGTCTCTGTAGGTGTTAATGTGAAACTATGATATTTATGTTTCCAGAAATACTGTCAGACTCAATCTAATTATAAGAAAAAGTTGTTCTTATGTTTGACAGTTATATGGATCATGACTCTTGTGTGTATGTATCATTTCATAAGCTCCTTGGTTCTAACGCATAGCAATGCAGCATTTTTATCAAAGCAACATCTGCTAGCCCCTTTGCAGTGATCACAGTGGAATCATCATTTCCATTTATAAGTTTTTGCTATTCAAGCTTTTTAAAACTAGGCTGTATCAGTTTCCTTTGTAGTAAAACTTGAAATACCAGTTCTTGGTATCAAATAACTTTTTCTTTTAAAATTAACTTGTAGATAAATTAAAAGTGATTTAGAACTTGATGGAGAGTCAAATGCTTGACTTTTTTAAAAAAAAACAATAGTTGGAGGGAGCATATAGTCACTCCTTTATTTATGCAACATTAATTGAATGCCCATTATGTGACAGTTTATTAATAAACTCTGGAACTATAGTGATGACTAAGACATAGTCTCAAGGAGCCCCAGGTCTGCCAGAGGAGCCTGACAAGTAAACAGATAACTATAATACAAGGAGACATAATCTAAGCATGAACAGAGAGCTGTGGGACGCACTAGGGCAGGATCAGCACACCGTGTCTGGGGGAGTCAGGAGATACCATTATAACATGTTTTGTAAGATGAAATGGGATCATGAGCAAAACTATATTTTTAAGCAGAACTGTGGTATTCTTACTGTAAATTAAGCCACTTTTGTGCTGTGTCATATTGCATCTGTGATTTACCTTCAGTGGCTTTGGGTGTCCCTGAATGAAGTATTTGTATTTCCCTCACTCCTTTTGGAGGACTGGGCCACATTCAGCCAAAGGATCACAATAAGTGGACAAAGAGGAGAATAAAAACACCATGAGCTAAGGCAGCACTTTTCTAGGTGACCTTTTTTCCTCTATTCAAAGCCTGAATTGTCCACCTCTTCAACAGCCAGAGACTATAATTACATGTTTCTGTTTTCTCTCTCTGTATCTGCTTCGTGAGATCTTGGTGCACACCAGGGCACCCTATATAGGAGAGTGTACAATATATTGTTAATTTTGGACCATTTTATCAGTCCATCTCAATCCTGTAGGTTGATACTAAGCTTGAAGATGATAAGGTCAGGTGACAGCCTGCTGGAGGAGCAGATCTTTAGTAGCTCAGGATCGTTTTTCTATAAAAATTCATTTTATATCGGCCAGTCTGATTTGGACTTGTGCTGAGAATGAATAACAGCAAAATGAACAAGTTCTATACAAGGTGAAGTTGCAAGCAAAGTACAGAGCAAACTATTGTCACTTTAACCAAGGACCACTTTAATTCCTAAATACACCTGTGTACATTTCGGTGTCTCTGAATATATCAAACCAACTTTTGGTTTATTGATAAAAGTGTGATTATGAACATAAATGACAATTTTCGGTCATGTCTTTTAAGATGAAAAGCTATTGTTGCAAAACAATAGCAAAATTTTGAAATGTATGTTAGTATATTTTGTCAATGTTTAGAACTTCATTATTTCTTATTTGAGAAATGTATATGTTTTCCTCAAGATTATTCTAGATTTTCCCCATGTGCTATGGACTGAATTGTCTCTTCCCCTTCACCTGCCCTCCCTCCCCCTCCATTTATATGTTGAAATCCTAACCCACAATTAGACTGTATTTGGAGGTAGGGCTTTTAGGAGGTAGTTAAGTTTAAATGAGGTCATATGGGTAGGATCCTAATCCAGTAGGACTGGGCGGTCTCTCAAGAGGACAAATAGAGAGAGCTATCTCTCCACATGCATCTAGAAAAGATCATTAGAGGACACAGGGAGAGTTCTCTCCAGGAATAAAATTGGCATGTACCTTGATCTTGGACTTCCCAGTCTCCAGAACTGTGAGAAAATAAATTTCAGTTGTTCAAGTCACTCAGTCTGTGGTATTTTATTATGGCAGCCCGAGCAGACTAATATACCATATTATAAACATGGTATTTTCTTCCTGTATTTCTCAATTCTTTTGTGTAGTTATTTTAAGAATTTTTGTATTGCATGCCTTTTAGTGAAAAGGGGCTAGTTTTTTACGGTGACCTTAAATGTATGAGCTTGAGAAGATAGTAAGGCCTATAGGGGGCATGGAAAGAAAATTTTTCCTAAATTTGTGAATTTTCTAGACTAAAACATCAAATTTGTCAAAAAGATGTTAGGCATTTTGCAAACCAAAATTGTTAGAGAAGACAAGATAGTTATTACAGAATTGAAGATACCATATTTTTGTGAAATTCTAGATACAAAATTTCAAAGCCAATTGATCTAAGAATTGTTTTGGATTGTCTTGTTTTGAAGCAAAATATTGGATATGTCCTCTGTTCATGATTGCCGAGATAATAGACAAAGGACATAGTAAGATTTTCATGCTTTATAAATAAATTTGTTACTCATTTTTGGATCCTTTGCCTGAAATAATATAATTCACATGAAAAGATAAAACTTATTTCCATATGATATAAATTTTAATTCTTTTGGTCCAAATAAAATTATATTTATTTAGCTTTTATTCTGTTGACTAATTTTGGAGGATATATATTATATTACTGGCCTTAACTTTATTATTGTTATCTTATTATTTTAAGATAAAATATGTCCTTTTTTGCAATAGTTAGATTTTTTTAATTGAAATGCAATAGACATATAACGCTGTAAGTTTAAGGGGTATAGTGTGTTGATTTGATACATTTGTAGATTGCAGTATGATTGCCACTGTAGCATTGGATGCCTATCACATCATATAATTACAACTTCCTTTTTGCCGTGGAAACAATTAAGATCTAGTCTCTTAGCAACTTTGGCATTTATATGATACAGTATTGTTGACTATAATCACTATGCTGTGCATTAGCTCCCGGACTTATTTATCTGCTAGTTCCAATTTTGTACCCTTAAACAACATACTCTTTTTTTTTTTTTTTCCCTTAAACAACATTTTTTTTTTTTTTTTTTTTTTCCTGATACGCGGGCTTCTCGCTCTCGCGGCCTCTCCCGTTGCGGAGCACAGGCTCCGGACGCGCAAGCTCAGCGGTCATGGCTCACAGGCCCAGCCGCTCCGCGGCATGTGGGATCCTCCTGGACCGGGGCACGAACCCGCGTCCCCTACATCGGCAGGAGGACTCTCAACCACTGTGCCACCAGGGAAGCCCTAAACAACATACTCTTAATTCTCCCACCCACCAGCTTCTGGTGACCACCATTCTGCTATCTGTCTTTTTGAGTTTGGCTTTTTTAGATTCCACATATAAATGATAATAAACAGTATTTGTCATTCTCTGACTTGTCTCAGTGAAATGCACTCAGAGTCCATTTATCTTGCTGGCAAATGGGAAGATTGCCTTCTTGTGGCTGAATGAATAATATTCCATTTTATAAATATACACTCCAATTCTTTATCCATTCATCTGTCAATGGACACTTGAGTTGTTTTCATGAGTTGCCTATTGTAAATAATGCTGCTATCAACAAGGGTACATGTATCTTCTCGAGATAATGATTTTATTTCCTTCAGGTATATATACCCAGAAGTAGGATTGCTGGATCATATGGTATTCTATTTTTAATTTAAGGGACCTACATAATGTTTGCCATAGTGGCTGAATCAATTTACATTTCTACCAACAATATACATGTGTTCCCTTATCTCCACATCCTCACCAACACTTGTTATCTCTTGTCTTCTTTATGATAGCTATTCTAATGGGTGTGAAGTGATACCTCATTGTGGTTTTGGTTTGCCTTTCTCTGGTGACTAGAGATGCTGAGTACCAGTTTCATGTACCTGTTGGCTGTATGGTTGTCTTCTTTGGGAAAATGTCTACTTAGTTCCTCTGTCCATTTTTAAAAATTGGAATTGTTTTTTTTGTTATTGAGTTGTAGTAATTCTTTATATGCTTTGGATTTTAAACCCCTTATCTGACATATGGCCTGCAAATATTTTTTCCCATTCCATAGGTTGCCTTTTATTTTTTATTTCTTTTGCTGTGAAGAAGCTTTTCAGTTTGATGTAGTCCCACTTGTTTTTTTTTTGCTTTTGTTGCCTGTGCTTTTGGAGTCTTATCCAAAAAATCAGATTATCCATAGAAATTACTTGCACTGACTAGAAAGCATTAGTAAGAATCATTAAAGTTAATACTTTTGCTTTATCCTGCCCATTTAAAAACATACTTGTCTTCATATTGAACATATAAAGATTTAAGGTTGATAAACAATCTATTATGATGTTGATGTAGAGTTAAAATAATACCTTATCATTGGGATTATACATATAGAGAACTCTAGGTAACCAAGGTTTTTATACCCCCCTTTTCTCCATTACCTTTTGCCTTTTCACAATTTTCAATGTAGTTTGGCAGTGAAGAATACAGACTTAACTATCAAAACTGAATCCTGACGATGCAGATACATAGGTTGGGTAAATTTATCAGTTTAAACTTTCATTTCCTCACCTATAAACTGGATTTATGATTGCCTGGTAGGTTTCTACAGATTTAAATGGATTCATACATATATAATCATACACATGTGAACATTATAGTGTCTGGCATAGAGTAATCTTTTAAAATGTCATAGCTATAAGAATTACTTCCCACAGCATGTTAAAGGATTTACTGTGCTCTCTAAGCAAAATATGAACTTTTAGAAGGGCTCAAGTGGTAGAGTTGCATTTCCCCATGTTGTTTTCTGAGCATCTTTGCCTAGCCCTTGGTTGGATAAATAATAAGGAAAAATGCAAAACAAGAATATGAAAGTTTGATAGCTAGTTGAGTAATAGCACTATTAAACCATGTGACTTTGAGAAGCCACTTGTCTTAACACAAAAGGTTGAAATGTCAAAGCTGATTCAGGCAAATCACAGCTATCATCCAACACCAAAGTATTATAATAATTCAAAAGCAGAAATCAAGCACAAATGTAGTATTTTTTCCCTGAGGGGCTTGTGTCCGTGATATAGAGCTTCAGAAAGTGTCCCTTTCTTCACAGGAGGATAAATTTTGGTTTTGGATTAACAGATAAGTTCCAAACAATGTATGGTCTGGGGACTCTATTCTTTCAGTCCCTTAATTTTACAGAAAAAAAAATTCTTATGTAACTACTTCCTATTCTCTAGCTAGTCATGTCCTCATAAGTCCTAAAATTATAGGTTTATCTACAATAACCAATCTAGAACACCAGTTGTATCTGGCTTAACTTTATAGGTAAGCCGTCCCTGGTAACTTTCTCCTAGGTATATACAAAAATATTAGTAGTAGTAGTGTCAAAGTATGATCAGTAGACCAGCAGCATCAATTTCACCTGGGAACTTTGTAGAAATACAGATTCTTGGGTCATCTGCCAGACCTACTGAGAAAGTCTTGAGGTGAGACCTAGCAATCTTGCAAAGTCCTCCAGGTGATTCTGATGCAGACTGAGGTTTGAAAAACAATCTATTCATAACTTTACAAGGAGGTCTGATGGAGGTGCTTCATTCCTTCCGGCATTCTTCCCTGTAGTGCCAGAGAAGTGAGTCACAAAGCTGCTGATAACTCTTTCCTTCCCAAACTGAACCTTTGGTACATGTAAATCTAGCTACTTCTATAAAGTTCTAACACTAATGTAAAGAAATCTGATAATGATTTACGCTTATTATCATGAAGATAATCTTGGAGAAGAAAAATTCTAACAATGCTGTGCTTCCCTAAAAATGCTTTAAAATTTATTTCTTTTGCGATTGACTTCAGGGTAACATTTTTTAAAAATAAATTTTATTTGTTTGTTTGTTTGTTTATTTATTTATGGCTGTGTTGGGTCTTCATTGCTGCTCATGGGCTGTCTCTAGTTGCAGCGAGCAGGGGCTACTCTTTGTTGCGATGTGTGGGCTTCTCATTGCAGTGGCTTGTCTTGTTTTGGAGCACGGGCTCTAGGTGTACGGGCTTCAGTAGTTGTGGCACGAGGGCTCAGTAGTTGTGGCTCACGGGTTCTAGAGCGCAGGCTCAGTAGTTGTGGCACACGGGCTTAGTTGCTCTGCAGCATGTGGGATCTTCCCGGACTAGGGCTCAAACCCATGTCACCTGCATTGGCAGGCAGATTCTTAACCACTGCACCACCAGGGAAGCCCCCAGGGTAACTTTTGGACCATACAAAATGGGTCTTACTACTTGGCAGTCAAATTGTTTTTTTTAGCAAGTTTGGCCACCTATCACACCCACTAGATTTGACTCTTAATGATTGACCTTACAAAATTCTACTTTCATAGGTTGATCATCTGCTAACATTGGAAATGTTCTTAAGTTCTGAAGACAGTTTTTAAAATGGATTCCCAAAGGTGTTTTGAGCAAGAGCAGTATTTGTGGAATAAGTTTACTTAGAAATTGTGCTTTAAAAATATTAATTTAAATATTAATATTTAAATATGTAATATTACTTTACAGTCATAAATAATATAGCATAAAAAATAATATAGCATATGTTTGGTCACATCTCTGGTCTCTACCACAATGTAGAAATACTCTGAATCAAATGGCATTTTTATTATCTTCAAAACATAAAGACCATCATGACATTGGTATACCTATAACCAGGATTTAAGGAATCATTCTACCTTTATTCTCCTTGGTTTTTTTCTTTTTTTTCACAAATTTATTCAGTTTATTCAAAGAGGTTTACATAATTCCAACCACATTTCTACCTATTTCATTCACTGTATTTCTTTTATAAGAAAGCATTTGGTTTTCTGATTGTTAATATAGGCATTCTATAGTAAAAGTGATAATACAAAGAAGAAAATAATTATTATTCAAATCCTAGAGATAACTTCTATTGATAGTTCAGCTTCTTTCTTTGCGATCTTTTTGGTTTTTTATTCTTTTTAAACTTCAAGTAATTTTCAGTATTTTGCTTCACATATTAAGTAAAATGATTCTAGTGTAGCTACTTTAACACATCTGTTCTCACAAATGCCAAAATATTTCACACCCACCTCATGATTAGATTCAAAGAAACAATGACTTTTTGCTCTACTCAGTGCTATCTTACTACCACTATAATTAACAAACTTAGATTTTTAGCTGGTATGCAGGAGCATTGTAAAATTTGAATTTTGGCTAACCATCAGCCTTTTTAAGTTTTCCTTGACCTGAATAAGAGTGATATCAGGGGCCATAATATTGGATTCTCTGCTGTGGAATCTTCTTGGATCTTTCTTTTCATCTTGAAATCAAGAAACTTACAGACCAGTAGTTTCTTTGAAGAGATACAGTTTGATACAAAATGCATAGTATAGTGGTATGCTTAAATAATCATCAAGTAATTTAATGAAAATTTGACTCACAAACAGAAATTGCTTTTCATTTTTAGTGTTCTAACAATTTGCTAAGTTCTGTAGCTAGAATCATGTTTTGAATATTCTACATATGCTGAATATAAAATACATTAGAATATTTTCTTCTAAAAGTAAGCCTTTTCATTGACCAGTTTCTTCCTACCTTTTAGCCTTCAGTTTATAATGAAAGATTCTTAGTATCTATCTTAATATTCTATAAAATTACTAAGGCTTTAGGATAACATATCTGCCATCTTATAAAGTTGATAACTTTTACTACACTGTAAGTCTTACACAAATAAGATTAGTTGAAATGCAAATGCTTAAGTTTCCTTAGATTTGGTAGGTATTTATTTGCAAAACATGACCTTGTGAAACATTTTTTCTAAAAGTTGTTGTATTTTCATGTTATCACTGTAAGAACTATAATCCAACAAGTGTTTATTAAATACCAGCGATGTATGTGTCAGACATTACAAGACAGACAAAGCTCCTATAAGTATGCAGCTTACCTTTTAGAGGGAGGAGATAGAGAAAAGTAAACAAATAAGTTAAAAGATAATTATAGTTTAATGTTGCTAAAAAGGAAACAAGTGAACTGGTGAGGTCCTTAGACCCAGAAGGAGTTTACGCAGCTCCTGCTGTGGCTCCACTTTGGCACCCCACCAGTTGTACTCTGCCTGCAGTTGAGGAGTTTGTAGCTCCCGGAGTGTGTGCCCACATATGGTTGGTGGATTCCCCTTCAGGGTCTCGAGGATGTCAGATACCCTGCCCCAGCATCCCTGGACCCACCTCCATGGCCTATCCAGGTCCATGCTCTCAAGGGTAGACCATCTGAAGGGTAACCAACAGGTGGCTGTTCATGGCACACACACACGCAGCTTGGATGTGCAGGATGGGGTGTCCACAGGTGTGTATACATGCTAGGCTCCTTGAGGAGTGCAATGGAATCATGAGTGGGAAGAGAAGCAGAAAACTTAGAGAATGAGGCCTGGATCAAACTCATAGCATCAGATTATTTTCTTCTTAAAGTAAGTTTTTTTTAATGGCCAGTTTCTTCTCACCATGTTCTAGTGCAGAACTCTTGAGAAGTATTTGACTTTCCAGATATTGGGGAGGTACATTTGTCAAAGGCATGTCATAGAACATAATTTATATAACAGTTTAACTGAATATATAACGTCTACATATTTAGATAAGTGATATTGGGCCCCACAAATGTTAATGACATAACGCAGAAATATTATACTACCATTTGAAATCCATTTTAGATCAGATGGTCAGATAAAGTTTCTTTGAGGAGATACAATTTGACTGAAAGACCTGGAACATGAAATGGGTTATCTATGGAAGAAATCACAGAGATGAGTAAGTCCTAGGTAGAGAGACTTTGTAGTGCACATGTACAGAGTTCAAAATCAACAATAACCACAGACTTAGTCTATGTAAAGAATGTAAGGAGGTCCTCAAAGGAGGGAGTGGAATAAGGTAAGTGTAGAGAACTGTGGGAACGAGATCATGTCCTAGTATGCTATGGGAGAGAGTTTGCATTTTTTTCTAAGACCAAGGGGACACTCTTGGAGTGTTTTAATAAAAGGGATGACAGTTCTTAATTACATTTTTTAAAAGATCATTTACATCTCTCTCATGCATTTAGAATATTTATGAGGTAAGGATGGAAGCAAGAAATCAGGTTAAAAGACTGTTTCAGTGGTCTAGGGGAGAAATGATATTTACTTGGTCTTAAGTGGTGGGTTAGAGATAACAGAAAGTAGATGTGTTAAGATCTTTTGGAAGTAGATGCAGCATTTCCTGATGGATTGTCTATGGGAGACGAGGCAGAGAAAAGACTCAAGAATGACCTTATGATTTTTGGTTTGAGAAACTGGATAGATAGTAGTTAACACTGAAATGGGGAACACCGTGAGAACATTTTTGGAGATAGGAATAGAGTTCCATTATGAACCTGGTTAGTTTGAGATACTGTTATACATTCTAATAGAGATATCAAGTATATAATCGTATGTCCAAATCTAGAACTCAGGGGATCAATATGGACTCTGTTTCTTGAACATACCGTGCTCTTCCCATGTCTCAGAGTCTTTGTTCCAACTTTGCTTTCTGTCTGGAATATTGTTTCCTTGTCTCTGCCTGGTTTCAGACTCAGTTTAAATGCCAGTCTGTTTAAATGGCTACCTCCACTTTTATTCTTTACTCAGTATTGTTTGTGTTTTGTACCTTTTTTGTGTGTGTAATTTGCAAACATATTTTCACTTTTTCCTCTCCTCAAGCAGAGGGACTGGCTTCTGTCACCTTCTTTAGCCAGTGCCTAGCACAGTGACTGTCACTTAATAGACATTGGGTAAATCCTTGTGGAAGGAAGGAAGGAAGGTCTGAGCAGGATCATGGTTTGCTTAAAAGGAAAGATAAGGTGCTTGAGGTAGATGAGTGTGAAAGATGATGGACTGCTCTCTTCCCAAAGGTTTGAGGGACCTTGAGTAAGGAGAATGGTTAGTGTTCAGTAAGCACTTACTGTGTGTGAAGCACTGTGCTGAGCTCTTTATAAAAATCCCTTTCAGTGTTTAGAACCGCTCGATATGGTAGCTTCTGTTTTCATCTTCATCTTGAGATAAGGGGACAGAGGCTCAAAGAGGTGAGGTTGATGACATAGTACATAAATTATGGCACAGCCATAATTAAAGCCCAAGCACTTTTGACTCCACAGCCTCCTCTCTCAACCACCACATAGCACAGAGTGTTCATGCTGCAGTGCCATAGATCACTACGTTCCTTTAGCCTTCGGAGCTGTAGAGGAAGGTTCTGATAAATCCCATGGAATTGTCCTCAGTACCACTCAGCCACCTTTTGCCAGTGTCTGCTTCCAGAGATAACTCCACTGACCCCCAAAAATGACCCTGCCATGTGTTCCTTGAGGAGAGGATAAGTGGCACTCCTTGCATTTTTCTTGCTCATGAGGCTGCCACCCACTACACAGAGTGGAGAGAAGTCCCCAGGAGCAAGGGTAGATGCTAAGACTAGAAGGAAAAAGCTAGAAATTTCATCTCTTTTGCTCTCTAGGGATAAAGGTACTGTAAGATCTGTTTCTTTCTCCTGTTCTCACTGGATAATAAACTCCTAAAAACAGAATCTATACTTTGCTGTCATTTTAATGAACCCTTGTGCCTTTCACATTGTGTTTGTTAAACTCAATCCCATAAGCAAAAGGGATAGTTATCTATGACATAGTATTAATGGATGAATAATAAGGTATATCTTGTAGGAATTTGATAGACTAAGTTGAACCTGCATATTGTTCTAGCTGGTTATTTTTAGTCATTCAGTTTCCAGAACCTGGAAAGAGTCTGTATCAGCATTTTGTTTTTTGGTTTTTTTACTTATTCCAGCTGCACGTGTCTCCCTTTGGAGGGTGACTTTGGCTCTGAGAGTTTTAGTCAAGAAAAATGAGATATTCTAAAGTTCAGATGAATGCAAGTGAGTTGAAAAATATTAATGTGTACAGAAAGTTATACAGCCTTTTTTCAATTAATAGTATACTAATAGAAACAGAAGTTTATAATGTAAGTAGGGAATTTGAGTAGGCATGAATTAAAAATAAGAATTAAAATTCTCTCTCAAAAGACAAAAGGATACCATACACATACAAAAACTATTTTATATAACTTGCAGATACAGTAATGAAATATTTTCTAAGGTCATAAATGGAAGTCTTTCCCAAATAACCATTTGGGAGCAAAGAACTTTTGAATTATTTAGTATTAATTTATAGAGCATTTAAACAAGTATTCAATTACTAAAAGCTACTCAAGTGGATTCCAGACAGGCAGACTACTTTGCATACTTGTCAATAAGGAGTTTTATTCTAAAGCAGCCCTGATAACTTTAATGACAAAGCTGATCAAATTCTGAATAACCTTTGGACTCTAAAAATAAGCTGTGGCTGAAATTTTGAGTGGAACAAATGTGCTAAGCAGGTAATGAAGCAGACTGACTGAAAACCTGTGTATAAAAGAAGAGATAGCAATCATTTCTCAGTATGAATAGTAGAAAAATTACAGATTCTGACAATCATTTTACGTTCTGTATTGTGACATTTTGTTAATTATTCCTTCTAAGGATTATACACTGGGCTTGTGGCTTCAAAATAAAAGCTCTGAAATGTCATGTTGTCAATATGTTCAGAAATTTATCTGCTTTAGGTGTTAAATTTTTGTAGTGAGATTTTTTTTAAGTCTGTGTTTTTGCCTTTTTAAAAAAATACATTATACTGGAGGATTACTCCCATCCATTTGACCATGGGATGGATAAAGCTTGTATTTTCACTTTTTTGGTAACTAAATTCTCAAGTTGGACCTATATTACATTGGCTCTTGCTTGCGAATAGATTGTATTATTGTATTAGTGAGTTGTCCTGTATTTGTTTAAGGCAGAAGTAATTACTAAAAAAATGTAAGGGCGCAGTGGTTGAGAGTCCGCCTGCCGATGCAGAGGACACGGGTTCGTGCCTTGGTCCGGCAAGATCCCACATGCCGCGGAACGGCTGGGCCCGTGAGCCGTGGCTGCTGAGCCTGCCCGTCCTAAGCCTGTGCTCCGCAACGGGAGAGGCCACAACAGTGAGAGGCCCGCATATCGCAAAAAAAAAAAAAAAAGTAAAAGTGAAAATGTTGCATTAAAAGATATCTCTTATTCACTCTTATGGAAGAACTCCTTTTACTGAATTTTGAATATGGGAAAGATAGAGGGATAGATAAGATTGTTCTGTAGTATCGTTGGGAGTATTTTAGGTGGGCTTTTTTCCTGGAGAAGTGACTATTCTCTTAAATCATTCATTTAAATCATACTCCTAATCACTCTGAGTTATCTGCTTAATCTAATTTCAAATATGTTCCTATATCCCTGTAAAGCTCTTTAAAAGGATTACTGTAGGAAGAAATGTACAGCCATCCCAGAGCAATTTGGCAGGGATTAATTGGCATAATAAATAGTGACCATCTGCACCCTGTGGCAGTCCACCAAGAAGCACGATTAGTCCCCTGTAGCGCAGGCAGACTGTGGCTAGTTGTCTTCCATAGAACAAAGGAGAAGCTGCTTATTTGCTACTTTGTTCACTTCATTTAAAATAGCTACTTTCATGAAGCCAAAATTCTAAAATTCAGGTTTTAACATTTTAAAGCTGTCATTAGGTTTTATTTGTAGCTATTTTTATAGCTCATGCCTATTATTATACCTATTCATGTGCAAAAATGAAGGATTACAAAAGCCTAGTGTTTTCATGAAAGTGGAAACTATTATTATGACTTAATTTTTTCTTGTTTTTTATGATTTCTTTAAATTTTATAGAAAAATTGATAGAGTTACTGTGGGAAAACGGAATATTTGTCATATCTCATCTAGTAGGAGTAAGTGGTCTAGAGACTGAAGTTCTTATTTTAGGTTATAGATTATAAAAAAGTTTTACAAAATTGATTCATAATTCTGTCAGCTATACGGAGTCATTTTACTTAACTACAACTTTAAAGTTTTATTGTGACTTTATTTTTTGACCCCCAAATTGTGAATGTGCAAAATGTAAGGCTTTAAATTAGATTATAATCTAGTAAATTCAGTTCAGTGAAGAGCAATCAATAATTGAATTACATAGCAATCGTTTGCTGAAAGCGACGTATATAAAACATAAGTCAGAAATCTTCTTTCAGGACTAGAACTTGAAATAGAACGTATAACCCATTGTGTTTCAGTTAATTGAAACTGATAATTGCATGATAGTCAGTCTCTGGACTTGAACAAGTCATATGCATTGCTTTAAATATATTACTCTATTTGGGGAGGCAGCGTAAGTTGTTAGAAAGGACATAGCCAGCAAAGTCAGAAAGATGTAGGTTCAAACACTGTTTCTGCCATTTGCTGCCTGAGGAACCTAATCTCTCAGAACCTGAAAGCCCTGAGTGTCTTGATAGTCCCACCCCACCTACTAGTTCACTCTTTCACTGGAAAGACTCACATAGACTTACTAAAGTTATACTCAAGGCTAAGATTTATTGCAGCAAAGGATACATGTGAGAACAGCAGGAACAGCAAAGGAGAGGTCAAGTACAGGCTTTCTTGCCCTGTTTATGCAGGAATTGCATGGGCATGTCTTTCCACCTACAAACTGCAGAGATATGCTCAGGAAACTCTGAGTCTTGGAGTCCAGAATTCTGAGAGGGAGCTTAGCACATACCTGCTACCTGACCAGCCATGGTGAGGACCTCAAAACAGGTACCACACGCACAGCATGACTCTTCAGGTTTATTTTAAACAAGCTAATAACATGTTCATCTTGACCTGCCACTTGAGGTATATGGACTAACATTACTCAGTAACATTTGAACATTCCAGAAGTTCTCAGTTTTGACTAAGGGTATGCTATCAAGGTAAGCAGGAACCAAGTGAAACTGATCTGTTGTGTTAACTCTTTCCTCACACGGAGTTAAATGAAAGTTAAAGGGGAATTGTCCCATGAGTTACTTTTCCTGTGTCTCTTCTATCCTAATTAACGTTCTGTTGGCTTCAGTATCTGCCCCATTGGAGTATCTGGGGTGCAGAAAATGATTCAGAGGAGTAGAAAGAAAATATTACAACTCTGTTTATTTTTGATCACATCCTTTTAGTTTTTCTTCATCCAAGAATGTCTTTATTTTTCCATTATTCTTAAAAGATAGTCTTGTCACCTGTAGTGGCAATTGACAGTACTTTTCTTTCAACAATTGAAAAATATTGTGCTACCTCCTTCTGAACCCCATAGTGTCAGAGGAGAAATCTGTCTTTTGAATTGTTTCCCTATAGATAATATGTCATTTCTCTCTGGCTGCTTTCCAGACATTTTCTTTGTCCTTAATTTTGAGAAGTGTAATTATGATATGTCTAGTTTAACTGATTTCTTTGGGTTTATCCTATGTAAATTTCTCTCAGCTTCCTGAATTTTTAGGTTTGTGTCTTCCAAATCTGTGAAAAATTTGGAAAATTTTCAGGCATTATTTGTTTCAGTAGTCTTTCAGCATCTCCCTCTCCTCTCCCTCTCCTCTCCCTCTCTCCCTCCCTGGGTATAAGATTAAGTGAATACTAAATTGCTTGGTCCTTAAAGCTCTCCATGGTTTGGTCAGAAAGTTTATCTGTGGTTTTTCTACCCAACACTACCCCCTTTAAGAACTTTTTGCTTCTACCATATTGGTGTATTCACTCTACCTAGAAGATCTGCAGTTTTTTTCTATGCATTTGCTGAAGTTATTTTCTCCTTTTAGTATATCAGAATTATAACCATAATCAAGGCTTATGTTAACTGTTACCTCTTTTTTTTTTTAACTTTTACCCCTTTATGAAGCTTTTTTCCTGAGTTATCTAATGCAATATGGCTTCTTTTCTCTGACTTTTATCATCAGTTATATTAGTCATGTGACACTTTAAATAACATTTTGAATAGAATGTACTTTAAAAGTTTATCTCTAATTGATTCTTTGGAGATGAACTTTCCTAGAGAAGCAATGTTTGCAATGATGTTGGGATTCTTAAATTTATTGATCATGTATTTAACGTATGGGTCATAACCACCATTTCATAAGGGTCTAATAGAATATACCCTTATGTTTTGAGTCTGTCTTGAAATTCCAGGACTATATATTCTCCCTAGCGTTTCATCTCTTCCCCTCCAGTGTAGTTGTAATATTGAGTTCCATAGGAGTGATGGCTCCTGTGGCCTATGGCAGAGACTGCTGCCTGGTGTATGGGGAAAAAGTTTGGTGGGAATGAAATAGAAAAACAAACCCTCTAGTTTGAGGAGAGGCTGGGAAGAAGAAAGTTAGTGTTGGTGAAATGATGACAGTCATCCACCACAGATAAAACAAACATTGCGATCCCTGACCAACCCCTATCCTTCACTCCTGCACTGCAACACGTACCTCCTGTGCCTTTTTTTTTTTTTTTTCTCACACTAAGCAGTTTCTACTTAACCTTTTCCTTTTCCTTTCAAGGACCCTAGGGAATAACATAGCTGTTTTCTTTTCACAAAGACTGTGTATGACTTCTGACCACCTAAAGCAAGAACTTTATAGTTTTCTTAGTTTAGTAACTTGTAGGAAATTAAGGAAAAGTTACTCTGAGAAATTTGGGAAACCTTTCTACCTCTTCTGTGAAGCCTTTTTTATGCATCTTTATATTGACCACATGCATCTCAGTGTTCCAGCTCTAGACTATTCATACTTCTGACTCTTTACTCTCCATATGCTTATATTAAAGCCCTTGAGAATAGGAACTGTGTTTAACTCATCTTTGAATTCACATATCTTTGAATTTCTAGCACAATTCAGTGTATACATGGTAGGATGGATTTGGAGCCAGGCTTTGTGCTGTATCTCAGCTTCCATTGTTTCCCCAACATGCTATTTCACTGTTTTGGCTTTCTTTTAGTAAGTTGCATAGCTTGGTGTATACCAGACTGTTCTGTTATCTTCTTGTGTATTATATTGTGCCTCAAAGTGAGTCCTGGAAAAATCTTTCCTAGTAGTAGTCTCTTTGACTATATAGAGCCCATTCATGTATATTATATGAACTGCATGAACCCGTGTCCCCTGCATCGGCAGGCGGACTCTCAAACCACTGCGCCACCAGGGAAGCCCTAAACTAGACCTCTTGACTGCTCTCTTCAGTCCTGCTTTCTTCCAAGAGAGTATAATTAACATTTTATTGTTATTGCCTTGGTAGTAGCAGGTGTATTCTAGTTTTCATTCTTCTGTTCCCCATTTCTTATTTGCATCCCTTTCAGAAAAGGAAAGGGAAAAAAAAAAAAAGATGAATCTCAAGTCAGTTAATTTTACTTACAATTCTGGTACTAGAATGGATGAAGTTAAAAGTTATAAGCTATCAAATCTATGGAATAAAGTTTCAAGTTTCTTTTATATCAATTTCTGTGAGTTAAATATGCTTTCTCTGATATTTATTGCGATATGTTTCTTTGTAAGAAGGGCTGACATGTAAAAATTCACTCTAACATAAGGAATTAATTAGGAAATTACCTGATAGCTTAGCTATGAATTTTAACCTTAACTGTTGGAGAAAAAATTTCCCTTTAATTCACTTTGTGGAGCATTTTAATCAATACTGCTTCTTTATGTTTCAGCATCTGCTTCTACTTTTGTCCATATTTACTAGTTTATTTCTGAAAGCCAAAGATTTTCTAAGAAATAAGAAACAAGGTTTGAGTTAGCAAATAGAATTGTCATGGTATTCTGCTTTAGAATATGGTGCTAAAATTGGATTAACTGTTAATGCAACTTCTAATCTCTGTTACTTTATTTAAATTTAATTCTTTTTACTTTGAAATATTTGTGTAAAACATGGACAATAAGCCTGGTTAGTTAAATTCATTTCTTAGAACTGGTTTTGAGTACAAATTATTCATATTTTCTTACAGAATTACCATTTTCCCTAAAAGTGTGTGATTTACAAGGATTGATCACATTCACAGATGAGAAATTTGGCCTCGAGATGTTATAAAATTACATCATTCCTAAGAAAATGGAATTAGAATATTTAATTTTGCAAATTTCAAAAATTTCTTTTTAGGGGGTCTTCCCTGGTGGCGCAGTGGTTGAGAGTCCTCCTGCCGATGTAGGGGACAAGTGTTCGTGCCCCGGTCCAGGAAGATCCCACATGCCGCCGAGCGGCTAGGGCCGGGAACCATGGCCGTTGAGCCTGCACATCCGGAGCCTGTGCTCCGCAACGGGAGAGGCCACAACAGTAAGAGGCCCCCATACCGCAAAAAAAAAAAAAAATTTCTTTTTAGGTAATTTTTAAGTGTCCTGAGTATTTAAATAATTCAGTGTTTAAAAAAGTATTATCCTTGGGAGATTTTTTTAGATATCAATAGTTTTTTAGCAATATTTGTCATTGTAATTATTATGTCTCTTTGATAAGACTTAAATCATCTATTTAGAAATACAGAGATATCAGGTGCATTCCAATGGCTTTTGAAAAAACAAAAAAGAAAGTCATTTTGTGCTAGTTGTACTGAGCTTAAAGAATATGGAGTCTATGGATATTACTGCCAGAGCCCATTGGAGTATTTGCTTCTTCCAAGTGATGAAGCACCTCCTCTCTTAGTGATGAGGGTGAATTCCAGATGCACATTATGTCATAAATCTCCTAACTAGAGATAGTGGAAGCATAGGTATATACTCCAAAATATTACATAAAAGTTTCAGGATGATGTCAGTAAAAACAACACTCAAAATAAATATTAAGATAAAACCCCCAAATGTTAATAATCTGTCAACTATATTGAATATTTGTTTAGCTTACCTAAGTCATCTAGTTATTGCTTAGCTTGCCCGTTAACTTAGAATTGCCCATTTCTTTTTGTCTTTGTTAAAGTAGGTATAACTGATATTACCTTTGAAAGTTAAACAAATTTCTTGTTACATTCAGTGAGTAGACTCTGCAAACAAATATATATATGTGGAAGACTTGGAGTAAAGATAGAAAGAGGTAATGTCAGACAGATTTGTACTCTGTTAAAGAGTATTTGGTAAGGACAAGAGGGTCAGGAAGGTCTAGAGGAGAGGCATCCTTTGGGATTCTAAGTCTTTGGGAAGATCAGGATACACATACGATAAAGTGTTACAGCAGATGCTGCCAGTGCAGTGCCCATATTGTTTGAACCTTTCACTGCAGGATTTTTTCATTTAGTTGCCTTCTGTCCAAGGGTATGAAAACTGGGGAGTTCATGAAATATTAAAATCCCAACAAGTAGTGCTGGGAAACCTGGACAGTTACATGTAAAACAATGAAATTAGAACATTCCCTCACATCACATACAAAAATAAAGACCTAAATGTAAAACATGACACCATAGAACTCCTAGAAGAGAACATAGGTTGAACAGTCTGACATAAATTGTAGCAATATTTTCTTAGATCGTTCTCTAAAGGCAAAAGAAATTAAAGCAAAACTAAACAAATGGGACCTAATCAAACTGAAAAGCTTTTGCTCAACAAAGGAAACCATCAGCAAATCCAAAAGACAACCCATGGAATGGGAGACAATATTTGAAAATGATGCAACCCACAAAGGATTAATATCCAAAATATACAGACAGCTCATACAACTCAGTATCAAAAAAACAACCCAATCAAAAAATGGGCAGAAAACCTAAACAGACATTTTTACTCCAAAGAAGACATACAGATGGCTGACAGGCACATGAAAAGATGCTCCACTTCTCTAATTATTAGCAAAATGCAAATCAAAACAACAGTGAGGTAGCACCTCACACCAGTCAGAATGGCTGTTGTTAAAAAGTCTACAAATAATAAATGTTGGGGAGGATGTGAAAAAAAGGGAATCTTTGTACATTGTTGGTGCAGCCACTATGGAAAACAGCATGGAGGTTCCTTAAAAGAGCTACCATATGATCCAGCAATTCCACGCCTGGTCGTATATCCTGAAAAAATAATAAGTCTAATTCAAAAAGGTACATGTGCCCCAGTGTTGATAACAGCACTGTTTATAATAGCCAAGACATGGGAACAACCCAAGTGCCCATCAACAGATGACTGGCTTAAGAAGAAGTGGTATATACACACAATGGAATATTTCTCAGCCATAAAAAGAATGAAATATTGCCATTTGCTACAGTGTTGGTGGTCGTAGAATATTATGCTTAGTGAAACAACTCAGAGAAAGGCATACTATAGATATTACTTATATGTGGAATCTAAAATAATACTCAAATGAATGTATACACAAAACAGAAACTGACTCACAGACATAGAAAACAGACTTATGGTTACCAAAGGGGAAAGGAAGGGAGCGGGGGAGGGACAAATTAGGAGCACGGGATTAACAGATACAAACTACTATACATAAAATAGATAAGCATCAAGGATTTACTGTATAGCACAGGGAACTATACCCAGTACCTTGTTATAACCTATAAAGCAATATAATCCGCACTGTGCAGTACAGCTGAAACTAACACACTGTAGTCAACTATACTTCAATAAAAAAAAATCCAGTATTAGACTCATTTACCTGTATAGTTTAGCAAAATTTTTGCCCTCCTGTGTCAGAGAGGAATTTTGATATAAATATTTGATGCTACAAAAATGCAAATAACTCTAATAAAGATAAGTAATCTATAGAAAAAATTACTTCTATACTTTTATTTCTTACATTCTAGTCTCTCATATCTACTTGTAATGCAGTAATTTACTGATTTTTTTAATGTACCACTAAAGCACTGACATATCATTAGAGTAATAATTATGCAGTTCCTGCTTACTATTAGTCTTAAAGCTCTTTATGTTAAACTACATTCATGAAGATTACCCATGTTTTTTTAGTTTTTCATCATTAAGAAGAAATACTTGTAAATTTTGAGAAACTCCTAGTTGTTTATTTACTGGGTTATTATGGTTGTATGGTTATGTGAACTTTATGTTTGACCTGAAATTTTGACAACAGTCTTAATTACTTAAGGTCTGTTATTTAAGTTGTAAAAAAATAAGGATATCAAGTATTAACATTAGCTCTACAGTACCTGCATCTTCTACTTATCATATCACTGACAAGATTCATCACAAAGTCATCTTTCAACAAAGTTGCCCATAAAAATACAGAAAACAAACATTTCAATTTTAAAAACCTCCCTTAGAAAACTGGGATGTATTGAAAAGTTCAGTAAAAACTCTTTTAAATCAGTTGGGAATGTTTATGTCCTGCCACATTTTTCTTCTTGAACATACAGTTTCCCTACTAATAATTTTCAAATGAATTGTTACGTTTTAGAAATAGAAAAAAAAAACTTTTCCCTATATCATACTTGATGATTCAACGAATATACAGTGCTAAGATATTAGTAAAATAATCTTAGTAATGAAGGAAAAGTTTGAAGATTGTAATATTGTTTCCTTTATTTGTGAACATAAAAGCAAAAAGGTAATGTGAGATGTACATACATTTCAGAAAACTAAGTAGATCACAATATTTGTTCATTATAATTTAACTATCATGTGCTCTCAGATATAGTTAATGACCACTACATATATTTCAGAAATGTCTAGAAGTCACTTCACACGAAAAAATGATGGAAGAAAAGCTAGACATTTAACGTCGGAAAACCTTGCCTTCAGGAGGATGTGCTTTTCATCTTCAAACGTATAATTCCCTGTTAGGTAGTAGAGAGAGGAGGTGCATCCTTTGTGTTGCTAGTACTAGAACCAACTGATTAAAAGTTAAATATAATAAAATCCTTGTAAGAATTAGAATAATTCAAAATTAAATTGGCTTCGTTAATGAAATAGGGTGTTTTTTCATTACTGGGTGTTTTAGTGATTTCTTCATTGCTTAAAGTCATGATTCTCATCTGCTGTGAGTAGCAGTGTTTGAGAAAGATTTGTTGAAGGAGTGGATAACTAAACTGATGAATGGATGGATGGCCTATCACTGTTGGGGCAGAAGGTTGGAGTAGATCACCTCTGAAATCTAGATTGGCGTCCTTGCCAATCTGTATTTCTTTGGTGTTTTTATTCCAGTAGAGTCGGAGAAGTATATTCAATAGCAGGAATGGGCTATCCTCAAGAGAGGAGCAGTATTCCTAGCATACTAGACAAGTATTCAAAGACTTAAAGGATATCCAAGATGGTGGTAAGATTTTATAGGTACTAGTGGTAGAAGCACAAGCCTGGGAATCAAGAAACCTTCATTGCTTTAACAAATTAAAACAAAAACTTTTGAATTTTTATTAATACCAGCTAATTAAATATTTCTCATTGTTTAGGTTACTTTACTTTTAGAATTGCTGGTTGTTCCTTGTCTTTATTAAAGTTGGTAAAACTGGCGTTACCTTTGAAGTTTAAACAAATTTCTCCTTATATTCAGTGGGTAGTTTGGACTCGGCAGCATTTGCTAACACAAGTATGGAGGCCAAAGATTTTCAGGAAGAGAATACAAATAAACTTGACACATCCTAAAACCTTGACTAAGAAATGTTGCCATGACAACCATGTTTTAAAATTGTACTTAAAGCTATCCATGGAAATAAATGATGATCTACACTCCCAATATAGGCTTCTAAATTGGGACTTGGATGACAACGTATAATGTAGTTAGAAAATAGGTTGAAGTTCTGGGAGGTGAGCAAACTGGAATCAATGTTATTGCCATAGAGATGGTCGGCAGGAGGTGTGTAACAATTATGCAAGGTGCACTTTAGGCAGAATTCCCATATCTCCTAGCTGAGTTGCCTCAAGCCCATATGTTCTTTGTTCAAGATGATTCAATTCTCAAAGCTGCTTCATTGACCTTACTGGTCTATAACTCAAATGAAAAACCTTTTTGCAATCGATTATGTTAAATATAACAGTTAAAAGTCTCAATGAGACTTTATATATGTGAAAATTTTTACCTCTAGGGTAGTTCTACAGTTTGGCGTGAATTGGCTCTCTGGTAACGTAATGCTCATTTATCATATATTGTAGGTAAATATCTAAGATTTTAAATATTAATGGCACTTATTCAGGTTTTAGATAGTATGTTCTATATTTGACCCTTCTTTTTAATTACCTGACATAATATACTTATATGTATTATTTAGGCTCAGAAAATTATTATACTACTGAGTTTCATTTTAAATGTAATATTCTTTACCACACTGAAGAGACCAGTGAAAGGCAAGGAAGAATGTGTTGGAATAGTGGGCCAAAAGACAAAACATCAAGGTTCTTATCTCAACTCTGAAACTTAATACCTGTGTGATCACAGTCAGGATTTTATCTTCTCAAGGCCTTGGTTTTCAATGTGAAGTGGAGATAATGCATTTCCTGCCAATCTAATGGGGGTTCTTCTGAGATTTAGCAAGCAAGTGTATGTGGGAACATGTTAAAAATGTGTCCCCAGCTTTTCTTCACAAAAGTTTGGATTTCAGACAAGTGATAATACTTACTTTCCTTTGCCTGTACTATGGTGGGCTGACTTTAAATCTGCTCTTAAGCAGTTTTAGAAAATATTCTGATCAGTTGATGAAACCAAGAAATTCCTTTTTTTTTTGCCGCACTGCTCGGCTTGTGGGATCTTAGTCCATCAAGGGGTTGAACCCGGGCCCTCGGCAGTGAACACGCCAAGTCCTAGCTACTGGACCACCAGGGAATTCCCCAGAAATTCATAGTTTTAAAAAATGTATTCAGGTCTTAGAGTTGTCTTCCGTTCCCCCCTTTAAAAATGAGTTGTCCAGTTTAGCCCAAATAATTTGATGTTTCAAAATGTTATTTTTTTCATTTTCAGAGATAACTAATAAATGGGGGAAGTATATGTTTCTTTCACCATAGTAATGATGTGTTAATATTCATGAATTAAGGAGTAGAGTCCTAATGTCAAGAACATTTGAAGAGTCTAAATCAAGTTTTTTGTAGCTTCAACATCAGACAAATTTAATCATTAGTTTTGAACATAGGTTTGGGGATATTCCTATATGGTCACAAATCACTAGCAAGCAGATGAAACAGTAAAACTGTCAACTCTATTCATTATGGTTTTAATGCATATGTTTATGTCTGTTTTACTTCTGTTGACTTAAACTTTAGTACAACTTTTATTTTCGTTCAGTTAATCTGTGAAACCAGGGAAGATGCTACCACTCCTGTTTCTTGGAGGCAGTCTGCCTCGATTCTTTCTGTTCCTTCTCCAGATTCAAGAAGGTTGTACAAATCTCCTTGCTCCTCTATAGAAAAAAGAGTAAAAATAAAGCCAAGAATATGTGGTATAATCTCTGTAGGAGATACCAGGTCTGGGACAGTTGTTAAGGAGTGAGGTGCAGCTCTTTCTGGCAACCCTTCTGAGTGTGATTTTGCTTTGGAGTAACGGGGAAAAGAAGAGAGGTCAATAAAGATGGTGGGGAAGACAAGGATCCAGGCTCCTTGGGCAACTCTCCATTCTCCAAACTCCATGTTACTTAATGTCCCTATTCCCTAACCTTACCTTTGAATTATCTTCTGATGTAGTCTCTGCTTGTTTGCTTTTTGTTCCCTTGACATAAATTTATCTAAGAGTTGGACCTCCTTTTGTTACCATATCCATCATTATTTAAATTGTCATTATTTAAATTGCAAGAGTTAGGGGTCCTTTCAATATCTCATCCTGTCACCAACTGTAAACAAGCATAAAAGATCTGAGAGACATCCCAGACACAGGCTCTTCAAGGCACTTTTTTTTTAATTGAAATATAGTTGATTTACAGTGTTAGTTTCTTGTATACAGCAAAGTTATTCAGTATATATATATGTGTGTGTGTGTGTATATATATAAACTTTTACAGATTCTTTTCCATTATAGTTTTTTTTTTTTTACAAGATACTGAATATGGTTCCCTGTGCCACACACTGGGAACTTTTTGTTTATCTATTTTATTATTTTATTTATTTATTTATTTTTGGCTGCGGTGGGTCTTTGTTGCTGTGTGCAGGCTTTCTCTAGTTGCGGCTATCGGGGGCTACTATTCCTTGCGGTGCACAGGCTTCTCGTTGCAGAGCACAGGCTCTAGGTGTCTGGGCTTCGGGAGTTGTGGCGCGTGGGCTCTGGAGCGCAGGCTCAGTGGTTGTGGCACATGGGCTTAGTTGCTCCACAGCATGTGGATGGGAAGCCCCATCTATTTTATATATAGTAATTTGTGTCTGCTAATTCCAAACTCCTAATTTATCCTTCCCCACCCCCTTTCCCCTGTGGTAACCATTAGTTTGTTCTCTGTCTGTGAGTCTCTTTCTGTTTTTGTAAAGTTCGTTTGTATCGTTCTTTTTAGATTCCATATATAAGTGATATCATATGATATTTGTCTTGCCCTGTCTGACTTACTTCACTTAGTATGATAATCTCTAGGTTTATCCATGTTGCTGCAAAAGGCATTATTTCATTCCTTTTATGGCTGAGTAATATTCCATTGTATATATATACCACATCTTTATCCATTCATCTGTCCATGGGCATTTAGTTTGGCTCCATGTCTTGGATATTGTAAATAGAAGGCACTTAATTCTTTTTTTTTTTTAACATCTTTATTGGAGTATAATTGCTTTACAATGGTGTGTTAGTTTCTGCTTTATAACAAAGTGAATCAGTTATACATATACATATGTTCCCATATCTCTTCCCTCTTGCATCTCCCTCCCTCCCATCCTCCCTATCCCACCCCTCTAGGTGGTCAAAAACCACCTAGCTGATCTCCCTGTGCTATGCGGCTACTTCCCACTAGCTATCTATTTTACGTTTGGTAGTGTATATATGTCCATGCCACTCTCTCATTTCATCCCAGCTTACCCTTCCCCCTTCCCATATCCTCAAGTCCATGCTCTAGTAGGTCTGTGTCTTTATTCCCGTCTTGCCCCTAGGTTCTTCATGACCTGTTTTTTCTTTTTTTCGTAGATTCCATATATACGTGTTAGCATACGGTATTTGTTTTTCTCTTTCTGACTTACTTCACTCTGTTCCTTTATCAAAGATACGGTGACCATATGTGCGTGGGTTTATCTGTGGTCTTTCTATCCTGTTCCAATGATCTATATTTCTGTTTTTGGCACTTCATTCTAATGGTATGAAGTGGCATCTTATTTTGGTTTGTATTTGTGTGTCACTGACTAGTGATGTTAAACATCTCTTAATGTACTTATTGTCTATTTGTCCATCCTCTTTTGTTAAGTACTCTACCCAATTTCCTAAAATTGGGTTGTTTGTTACCTTGTTTTTGAGGTACGCGTTCTCTATGTGTTTTACATACTAACTATTTGTCAAATATACGTATTGCAAAAATGTTCTCCCAGATTGTAGTTGGACTTTCATTTTTTCAAAGAGCCTTTGGAGGAACAAGTGTTTTTAATTTTGATGAATTCCAGTTGTTTCTCTTATGTGCTTTTTGTGTCCTGTCTAAGAAATCTTTCTTTACGTACTTGGTAATGAAGATATTCTGCTAATTTTTTTTTCAGGACCTTTATAGTTCTGGCTTTTTATTTAGGTTGAAAGACTTGTCATGGAGAAAGAAGACTTCCTCTACCCTTCTAGGTTCTTCTGGCTGGTCTAATAATTAAATTGACATGAGACGTATTAACAAGAGAATATCGGATCTAATTTTGTACATACAGGAACACCACACGCATGAGAAGTTGAATTAGAAATGTAAAATGAGGTATATATGCCATCCTGAGCTAAGGGATGGGATGGGGCATGGACTTCAGAGAGAAGGAGGGTAATTCACAAATAGGAAGAGCAGATGTTTAGTAATTGGATATTTGCCCTGTCATACAGATAGGTCATGAAAACTTATTTCTGGTAATAGCTCTTATTATGGGTAAGGCCCCCAATTTAAATCCTTTAAGGGAGAAGTAAAGCTTTGCCTTGAGGCCACAGGGTCTTATTTGCCTTTAGCTCAAAATAATCCACATGCTAAAGTAGCACATCTTGGGGAGGCTATTCTGAACCCCTAAAGATTATACATGTAAACTGTTTTTAAAAATCATTGCTGTTCCCCTTGTTGAACAATCAGAGTGTGGTGGTTCAGTGTTTGTCACATGGTGTTTCAGAAGGTAAAGTACTTCAGCTGGCTGTCCAGGACATTTTTAAGCCATAGTTAGGGTGGATTCTTACTTCAAGGTGTTTGATTACTTGTTACAATTCATTCTATAGCTCATAATTCTATTTCAGTCTGTGTAATGGGGAAAGACTATACTTTAACATTAAATTTTTTAAAAATCAAGAATAAAATATATCATTCCGGGATTTTCTTTTCTTCTTTCTCTCTTTGCTCCATCCCCTAATTTTCCTTCTCTCCTTTCTCCCCCCATCCCACTTCATTCATTTTTCCTTCTTTTTTTTTTTAAATCTAATATGTCTTTCTAACATTACAGTACTGTGTGCTCTCATAGCTGAGACTTTTTATTTTTTTTTATTTTTATTTTTTTTGCGGTACACGGGCCTCTCACTGTTGTGGCCTCTCCCGTTGTGGAGCACAGGCTCTGGACGCGCAGGCTCAGCAGCTGTGGCTCACGGGCCCAGCCGTTCCACGGCTTGTGGGATCTTCCCGGACCGGGTCACGAACCCGTGTCCCCTGCATTGGCAGGCGGACTCTCAACCACTGTGCCACCAGGGAAGCCCTGTGACTTTTTAGATGATAAAATATTCCCTAAGTACTGATTAGCTCTTGAGATCACATAATGGGATGTTCTTTTATAATGGCATGTTTGCATCACTGATCTTGTGTACCTTGTGATACTGTAATTGATGTTTGTTGTTTTATTATACTACAGGAAATTACTTGGGAAAGATGTGGGACTATATGCAGTGTAATAGACAGCTGTAATTCATGACCAGTTGTGGAAAAATTAGCTCTTAGTAATGTAGTTTGGGTATAAAATAATTCTCTATGATCAAGTGAAGATTGGAAATTTTACATTGCAAAATGAGATTCCCTCATGTACTTATGACACAACACTTTTGAAATGACAAATAATAGCATAGCCTAAGCTTTATGGTGGGAGGAGAGTGCATGCTGTGTTCTAGTTACAGGCATACTATCATTTTGAAGGCTGAGAATTCTGATAGAAGTTTGCTATAATGTAGAGCTTAAAGTTCTATTGTGTGGTAACATTTCTTAAATCTGTTTTATAACCTCTTGAGGTTACAACTTCTTAGTGTGCTGATTATTCAATGGTCTGAATGCAATATCTCTTAGGTCTATTTGCCACTGCCTCAAATGCATCTTACAGGAACTACATTCTTTTTTTTCTTTTTTTTCGGTACGCAGGCCTCTCACTGTTGTGGCCTCTCCCGTTGCGGAGCACGGGCGCCGGACGTGCAGGCTCAGCGGCCATGGCTCACGGGCCTAGCCACTCTGCTGCATGTGGGATCTTCCCAGACCGGGGCACGAACCCATGTCCCCTGCATTGGCAGGAGGACTCTCAACCACTGCACCACCAGGGAAGCCCAGGAACTGCATTCTTGCTTGGGCTAAAGAACTGTTCTTTTTCTTTGCCACAGGATAAGAAATGGGTTCTCAATCATGAAGATGTCACATTGGGAGAATTACTGGGCAAGGTATGTAATCCACTGAGCTGAAAAACCAAATCTTGATAGTGATTGTGAACTCTACAGATTCATTTTCTTCAAAGCCTTTCTTATATTCCAGCACACAGCAAGGCACATTCCCCCATGAACCTAGAAGAACACAGTGCCATATCTGTTACAAATACTGTGATGTTCACTGAAATAGAAGTGTGAAAATCTTTGAAAAGTTTAAGAATTATCTTGACTTTTAAGAATATTATTTTGTATATTTTCCTCTGAAAGAACTAAAAGCCACAAAAATTTTATTACAGTGTAGTAAAGCCAAAACTAGTGAACTGAGATTTGAAAAGAAACTGTGATGTAATAAAAGTTTAACTACTTAATAGTCTTATTCTGTTTGTTTCTGGTTATACATGATAGTTCAGAGAAAATGCAGTACTGCTCTTTGGGATTTCAGAATTGTATATAGAATCACGGTATGTGACAACATGGGACATGTTATTTCAATCTGAAAATTATATTGACAAGGCACATGTTTCAATATATCCATTTTGTAGCTAGCTCTGTTAGTGGTCAGAGGAGGCAGCTATATATGATGAAAGTCTCTTTCTTCCAACGTGGTTGGGAGTTTCTTCCAACTCATTGGCCTTATGAAAGTATATTATAACTAATAATGATGGCAGACATTTAATAATCAAATGGACTATTTGAAAATTTCTTATTTGTTTATAACTGAGTTCCAATAGGTAAATATTAACTTCTTTGTCGATGACTTAATTAGTGATGTTTGAATTGAGTTGAGGTTCATAATGCAATATAAAAAATAGTATAAAATCCAGATAGCTAGGGAAAACTATCACTCATACATTTCTGAGTGATCAGTACTAGAATTTAAGGCTCAGCGTTTCAAGTAAAGAAAGAAATGATTATTCATTACTTTTTTGATTTAAATGTAAACTTGATGAATTGACAAATTTCCTCTATGTTTTAGTCCTGATATGTGTTGAGAAAGTAAATCCCTGTTGAAACAATCTACTTTGCAGGATTCTTGTTATTTTAAAATATCTTCTCCAAATAGAAGCATTAAATTACTATTGGAAAACAGTTTCTATTGACTGCTAATGCTTATTTAGTAAGTAAATTCTAAAGAATTTCAAGCTACAACAGAAGCTGGTGTGTTTATTTCCTCTGTGATATGGCCATAATTCTTTAGGAAATATTTCTCCTTTTTCATTACTTTAGGTAACTCAGTAGCAGTGATTGGGCTAAAAATTATTACAAAGAAAGTAATTAATTTCCATGAAAATACAATTAAATAATAAGCTATAAATTTATTTATTTATTTTGCGGTACACGGGCCTCTCACTGTCGTGGCCTCTCCCATTGCGGAGCACAGGCTCCGGACGCGCAGGCTCAGCGGCCATGGCTCACGGGCCCAGCCGCTCCGTGGCACGTGGGATCTTCCCGGACCGGGGCACGAACCCGTGTCCCCTGTATTGGCAGGTGGACTCTCAACCACTGCGCCATCAGGGAAGCCCTAAAATTAAACCAGTTACTGAAAATAGTGTGTTGAGAAGAGCAGATTTTTCAGTTCTAAGGAAAAAATACTTTCAGTTAAAGAGAAATGTTTCAATTATCTTTGTTTAATATGTGATACATGGTATTTCACATATTAGGAGGAATTTTAGCCGTTGGGTCCTCAGTAAGGTTATTTCAAAGAATAATTGTTTTCAATGACAAGGCAGTAGCATGATATCAGCTTTAATAAATTTTATCATTTTTAATAAAATACTTCAACTTTAGAGACACTATATAGCTTAATTTCAGCAAATATATTTGAGTTGAAAATGTCATTTAATATTTTCATTACCTATTCTGAATATTTATAGTATACTGTATGAAAATGCATGAGAAAAATAATTAGCCATGGTTCTTATACTTATGTACTTTGGAATTTAGTAGTAGTATAAGGTTGAGATGGGAGCTCTTTTTTTGAGCACTGTATTTCTATAGACTGTACTTGATATATAATTGGTATTCAAAAATATTCATTCCTGGGCTTCCCTGGTGGCGCAATGGTTGAGAGTCCGCCTGCCGATGCAGGGGACATGGGTTCGTGCCCCAGTCCGGGAGGATCCCACATGCCGCGGAGTGGCTGGGCCCGTGAGCCATGGCCGCTGAGCCTACGCGTCCGGAACCTGTGCTCCGCAATGGGAGAGGCCCCAACAGTGAGACGCCTGCGTACCGCAAAAAAAAAAAAGGAAAAAAAAATATTCATTCCTCAAATATTTACTGAATGCCTTCTCTGTACCAGGTACTCTTCTAGGTTCCTGGGATACATCCGTGAACCAAGTAGACAAATATCCTTGCCCTTAATGAAGCTCATATTCTATCTAGCAGGGAAAGACAGAAAAACAATAAACTTAATAAATAAGTAAACTTCATAATGTTAAAGGGTGCTAAAATCCTGTGAAAATATAAGGAATTTAGGAGTGCTGTTGATTGGACTTGCAATTTTTAATGGGCGAATCCAGGTAAGCCTTATTAAGATTGTTTCTTTCCAATGAAAACCTGGGGAGGAGCAATTTAGCCATGTGGTTTTAGGCAGAGGGAGTACCAACACAAATTACATTTGATGAGCAGGAGAGACAGTTTGCCTGTAACCCAGTAAGCAAGGAAGAATAGGATAGGGCAGCAAGTCAGAGAGGTCATGAGAGTATAGATCCTGTAGAGCCATGTAGATCACCGTAATTATCAATACTTTGGCTTTAAATGTGTGTGGAAAGGTAAGCTAGAGGATGATTTTGAGTAGAGGAGTGGCATGATCTTACTTTCTACAGAGTCCACTCTGGCTACTGTGTTGAGAATAGGCTGAGTTGGAAGGTTAGGAAGCTATTGTACTTACCTAACTAAAGTTAATGGTTGCTGGATCAGAGGGGATGGCAGTGGAAGTGGTGAGAAGTGGTGAGTTTGGATTTGTTTTTAAGGTTGAACTACCTAAATATCCTGATGCTCTATGCAGGGCATGGGACAAAGAGGGCAGTTGGCATAGGTGTAGCAGGTTTGGGGGGAATGAGATTAGGAGTTTGGGATGTAAATACTAAGGTTTGTCCGTTAGACTTCTAAGTGGAGATGTTGGGAAAATGGTTGGGTATTAAGTCTGGAGTTTGGAAAAGAGGTGTGGATCAAAAGTACAAATTTGGTAGTTGTCACTTATTTGCTGGTTTATTTAGATGAGTTCAGCAATGGAGTGAGTCTAGATAGAGAAGAGAAGAGAGAGATTGAACCCTGGTCACATCAAAATCAAGAGGCTGGAGAGATGAGAAGCAAGATGATTGAGGTTGAGGTCCTGGAAGGCAGGAAACCAGGAGATAGGATGCCTTAGAAGCCAAGAGAAGAAAGTATATGAAGGAGGAGACAGTGATCAATGGTGGCAAGTGCTGCTGAGAGGTCAAATGAGATGATGACTGAGAACCATTGACTTTAACAGTGAAGAGATCCCTAGTGACTTGGCTGAGCGCTTTCTTTAGAATGCTTTATGTGAAAGCCAAACTGAAATATATTTAAGGGAGAATAGGAGGAGAGGAATTAGAGATAGCAAGGATGTAACTCTTTGAAGTTTTACTACTTCGTGTAGCAAACTACATGTGATGGTAGTTTCAGAAGAAATGATTTGTGTGTTGGTTAATCTGAGAGAGGCAGCATGCTGGTTTGCAGTTAGCAATATGCAGTGAAAAATTCAAGATTTTGGAAGGAGATGAGAATTCCTGAAATAATATCATCAAGTAGGTAAGAGGGGATGGAATTTAATTTACAATGGAGCATTGACTTTAATAGCAGCACAGTAGTTCATTTTTTATAACAGCAAGGAAGATTGGTAGGAGGGTAAATGTGGGACTGAGAGTCTGGAAGTTCTCTTTATATTGCTTCAATTTTCTCAATAAATTAAGCAAGATTGTTAACTAAGAATGAGGGTGTGGGGAAGGTATGGGAGCTTTAAGAGGAGAGTCAAAGGGGGGGGAATAGTTAATTAGAAGAATGAGAGTGTGAATGGTCTAGGGAATTGTAATATAATTATTGAGCAGTATTAAGGCCCTCCTAGAGGTTTGTGTTCATGAATTTAAAGTGAAACTAGTCAACATCATTGTGGATTTTCTCCAGCCACATTTAGCTGCATAGGAACAGAGTAGGCCGTGTTGCATTTAATCTGGCTTGTGGATTTGATAAGGGAGTTCTACAGATGAAAAGGAGCAGAGAAGTTGAGAGTATATAGTAAACAGTTGTTATAATTATTGAGCATGGAATTTAAGCTGAATAAGGAAGAAAGCAAGGCTGTTAGGGGGTTATGGACAATAAAAAGTAATAGGGTCTAAAGATTTGGAGGTTCCTATAGGGTCAAAGGATTTTGAGTCCGAATACTAGAGGAAGTAAGCTAGAAAAATAGAAGCCAGCCAGAAGATGGGATGAATGACGTAGGTGTTTCAGAGGAGTTGCATTATTGGTGATGGCAAAGTTTAAGGTATGATCATAGAAAATAGGTTGGAACTTGGATCATTGGAAGAGAGATGGTCACATAACAGAGTTTTGAAGTGTTGGAAGGATCTTTAAGTGTCTATTGAAATTTCCAAGTTTTAAGACAAGAGTAACACCAGGTACAGTGATCCAGGAGCTCAAATTGTCAACAAATGAGGGAAAATATTTTCAAATGCAATAGCTGCTAGCAACAGTAAGGGGCAGTGGGTATATAATCAAATAATAAAGTTTCAAAGCTACGGGTTTTTAGGAAAACAGAAGGGAAAATGTTTTGAAAGCAGTGACAAGGAGCTCTATGAATCCTGTATTCCATCTCTCAGGTGGTGGGAGAAGCATGGTGTGTGTGTTGGGGGTGCAGGTGGGGTCATCACAGTTTTAGAAGGCACAGGAAGCTCACCCACCATTTGAGTGTTCTCAAGTGAGAGCCAGGTTTCTGTTAGAACAAGAAGGTGAAGAGAAGGACCAAAGAATAGATCGAGATAAATTTTTGATGATGGACCACAAGTTCCAGAAGGCAACTGAAGGTTGGGGACAGAAGGGAAATACTTGGAGATAACAGGTTGATGAGGAGTCTGCAGAACCTAATGAGAATTAGAGAGGGGGAAATGAGGACCACCAGGATCTTCTGTGAGGACCAACAGAAACATACACAAGAGTCATAATGAAATTTAGCCTCATGGACTTAAAGCCAGTAGCAGAGATGAAGCCGTGCCTGTTACATGGTAGGGAACAATGGATGTCGTAGGCTTTTTCCTGACCTCTTTGGATGGAGAAGAGGTGGTCCGTGAAGCAGAGTCATTTGTGCAGTGTTTGGTGATTCCTCCCTTGACCACTGTTAACAGAATTGAAGTCTTCTGAGTAATGATTGTTAAATGAATGTTTACAATTTTCAAATGCCTTGTATGTGCCAAGAACAGTTACATAGGACAGAAAGCATTAGAAAGGTACAAAGGGGCAATGGGATGATAAGTGTTCAGGAACAAGATGTCTAATTTTTGGAAGATCAAGAAAGTCTTCATGAAGGAGGTGGCATAGAAATGAATTTAAAGATTAGTTAGCATGTTCTCTGATTGGAGGTGAGGGGAAAATGTACAGAAGGCATGGCACACCTTTTGGGATCACTAAGATTTGAATTTAGGACACATGTAGCAGTCAGAGGCTAAGATGGCTAGACAGAGGCTGAGAAAGGAATGGTAATGGAAGGATAGGTATTAAATAAGGCAGTGGTATAATCAAAGTTCTGTGTTGGAGAGATTAAGGGGCCGAAGAGGGTGAGGGACTAAGGATGAGATCAGTTCAGGTGAGAAAAATGAGATCTTGAATCAGAGTAGGCTGTCTGAGGTGCTAGGAGGAAGACAAAAGTGTTCCATAGGAAGAATCTGAATGCTTGTAGAGAGTAATGGCCCTAGGAAATGAAAAGGTAATTTAGTCAGGAAATGTCTTCTAGTGAATAAAATGTTAAGTTTCAGACAAGGTAAATTTTAAGTGCTTCAGAATCATTCAGATAAACAGAGGCCCAGCAGTAATTGTGTGTACTAATACCTTCTCTCAGCTCTAAATGATGTGATAATTGTGGGAAGGAAAAAAGCCTTGAATAACAGGAAAGGATATAAAGCTCAAATTTTTCTTTTTCTAGTTTGTGGTGAATGTGCATTGTGTTGAAGTTATTGTATGTTTACTTTTCATGTAAAGGTGATCAATCATCATTTTGAATGAATATTTAAGAGTTGAATATTAGATTTAATAATATTATTGATTATTTAAATATTCAAGTATACTTAAAATGGTAAGTAAAATAAGTGTTAATTAAATTAAGCAAATAGTAATTCTTTAATAAATAAATTTATTAAAATACCTATTAGTAAATTTAAATGATTAGTAACATGTAAAATTTATACACCTTGGATCATAGGTTAAGAGTTACATTGAACTTAGAACTCAAACTCATTGATTATCGGACCTCTAGTTTAGTTACTTGTTACTCAACAATGACAGCATTAAAGCTAATTATAATACAGTGCTTGCACATTATAATTATAGCTATGTAAAAAATACATATGCATACATAGAAAGACTTGAAGAGAATACTCCAAAATAGCTGTTGTGTTAGCTTTATAGATCTTCTCTGTATTCTTTTGTTTCATAACTATAATAAAAGTGACTTCAAACTGGAAATAAGGCATTTTAAATCAAAATATGTTCTAGCCATGGAGTAAGGTTAGGAGTTCAGACATTTGATAGAAATGAGCAGTAGCAGAGATGGGTGACACTGGCATTTGGGCAAGCACCTCGTTTTCCTTGGTATCTTTCAGGGACTGACAGCCTGCAGCAGTGGCTGTTGACAGTCCTTCATCTGCCTTGGTTCTGTTGCCTCTCATCTAGTGTCTTACTCTCTCACACTCGCGTCCAAGTGACATCTGGCTGTGTGGATCAGTACCACCAGTCACCTCACAGAATCTTGGCTTGCTTTATTTGTTTGTTTGTTTATTTTAACATCTTTATTGGAGTATAATTGCTTTACAATGGTGTGTTAGTTTCTGCTGTATAACAAAATGAGTCAGCTATACATATACATATATCCCCATATCCCCTCCCTCTTGCATCTCCCTCCCACCCTCCCTATCCCCCGCCTCTAGGTGGTCACAAACTTGGCTTTATTTTTAAACGCCAACCTGATAAAACTTAGAGTTAAGGGGGTGAAGGGAACTAGATGGAGTGAAACTTAGGTACTTCTGACAGCATTAGTTTTTCCTTTTATTCTATTTCAGTTTTTTCCCGTTTCCTTTTCAGTTCTCCACAAGCCTCAGTCCCTCAAATGGTTGCTATGTTGGGTAGTGTATTTAAAGTTAATTGGTAAGAGCAACATTCCCAGTCTTTATTTCCACTTAAAACTCTGAATAAAGCTAACAGAGTACTTTGATGAACTCAAAACTCATCATTACATGCTTTCCTTGTATTTTGCAAAGGTTTACGTGGCTGTCTTACACTCTAAACAATAAATATATTTATATTTATAGGGAAATTTTGGTGAAGTATTTAAGGGCATATTAAAGGATAAAACTGCTGTTGCTGTTAAAACGTGTAAAGAAGATCTTCCTCAGGAACTGAAAATAAAATTTTTACAAGAAGCCAAGTAAGTTCTCTAAAGTAATGTAAATATGTATTTATAATATAAGTAAGTGATTCATTAAAACGTAAATTTGAAGATATCTTAAATATGATTTGATGAATTAGAAGTAAGTACTTTCAGGGCCCTCAAAAGTAGGCACTTATTATACAATGTGAAAACAAAAAGTTTCTGTGTGTTTGGGTTAGACTGCAGGTCAGTTAGGATATCACAGTCAAAAGAACCAGATGCTTTTGAGAACAGTGAGTATTCTTTGAGTCCTTGAAAAATACTGCAGTATTTTTTGCTTTTATCACACGTGCATATACACATATGCATATATGCAGTGTTGTGATTGTCCTTATACTAAGAATATTACTGTATTCTATATATAAAATCCATAATTTAGACATATATTTAGGTATATAATTACATCTTTCCTACCCTCCTTAGATATTATTGCTTGATTCTTTATTCCCAGGTGTTAGCTTTATTTTCTGAGAATCTCAAATTTCTTCTTCAGCTCATTGCATTGTTTCTTTTCTAACTGATCTTTTAGGATGATTTTCTTCTCTTTTTTCTGTTTTAGCTAGAATTTAATGTTCCAACCTGCCAGCCCTATGTTGCAAGTAGTTTAAACTCTTCTGTTAGTGGTAAAATCTAATATATACAACAAAACACAAAACAAATGGAAAGGAGCTTTGGATAGAGTGAGAATGGACATATGAATGGGAGATGGATGGATGGATGAGTAGGTGGATAGTTGGGAGGGAGAGAAGGAGAAGGAGGATATATAGATCCATAGATTGGTGGTATAAAGGGAAGGAAGGAAAGGTGTGTGTGTGTGTTTGTGTGTGTGTGTGTGTGTGTGTGTTGTCTCCATCACTGCATTGTATATAAAATTGAAGTTTTTGGAAAGTGCCATGGGAGAACAGAGGACATGGCAACGAAAGAACTAAATCCCGTGGCATAGAGCATCTTGATGTCATTTCTCCATCATCTAAAAATGGATATTTATAGCAATGGATTAAACTAGTTGGGTGCATTTATTAAATATTATCTGTGGAATAAAGTTGCAAACCTTTTTCATGTATATTATTAGCAATTCAGAAAAAATATCCTATGATGAATGTAAACGTATGCTATCACAATTCAAACTTATAGCCTCATTATTTTAGTTATTCATAGGTACCTTAAGGTATCTTACTTTCTAATTTGTGAATTTTTTACTGAAAGATAGAGTTTAATTTCTTCTTTTAAAGTGAGACTGAAATTTTATGTTAAAAATGACAATTACGGGGCTTCCCTGGTGGCACAGTGGTTGAGAGTCCACCTGCCGATGCAGGGGACACGGGTTCGCACCCCGGTCCGGGAAGATCCCACATGCCGCGGAGCGGCTGGGCCTGTGAGCCATGGCCACTGAGCCTGCGCGTCCGGAGCCTGTGCTCCGCAACGGGAGAGGCCACAACAGTGAGAGGCCCACGTACCGCAAAAAAAAAAAAAAAAAAAATGACAATTACATCCATGCAAACTCCCAAGTATCCTTTAACAGATAATAAAGCTATATATTTAGCTATTTAATGTCATTTGGATTCATCCTGGCTGTTTTGTGGAATTTCTTTATTAAGCAGTTTTCAACCTAAGAAATGACATTTTGGATTACAGTCAATCATTCTAAAACTTCCTTTCTAATTCCTCATAGAAACTGCAAACTCAGTTATTGACAGAACATTTTCTTTATCTCTAGAATTCTTCCTAGTGTACTTTCTCATTTTTTAAATTTATATATTTTCAATCGATAACATTTTTCTTAGAGCTATCTCTGCTTTAGTTGTACATGTACAGCACACATATAAACTGTTTTATCTTTCAACAAATGAAGTTATTTTTTTCATTCTCCTAGAAAGGAAACTGTGTTTTTTCAAATATGAGTGAATTTATAACTATATCAGTAGGATAACATGGAAGATCATTTGGTAACAGAAATCATCAGGGTAGAAAGGCCTCTGAGGGAATCTAATTATTTTTAACTCATGCTTGGGGTCCTATAGATGAGTCTATGCTTTTACAGCTCTCTGAAATTCTGCCTTTATCCAAACTAAAACTTCTCTGCCTCAGCTTAAGTCTTATATTACTCACTGTTTAACCTTCTGCCAGTTTTCTCAAAACTTTTTGAGTTTTTACTATTTTGAAGTTGATCATGATCATCAAGAGAGTATGTATTGTGAAATCTAAATATGAAGTGATTACTCTATAGCATTTACCAATATGAATCGTTCTATTTTTATTCGTTTTAAATGAAGTATATACATAAAATAAAACAAAACAAAAAGATGCTGCCCTAACAGCTTACAGGTTTTGGTCCACTAATACTTTCCACCTTTTGTGAGGGTGGCTAAAACCAGATTCTTTGAAGGGAGTTCTGCATATTTTGGACTAAGTAAGTTATTCCTGTTTAGCATGCTTATTACCTATTCAGAGTAGATAATAATTTTTAAATGAATATTTAACTGAATAAAAACTGACTCACTTATATCTATATTTTGCCAAGATTTGTCAAGACATATACATCCCATTTATCATAATTTGGGTTCGTACTAAGTTTTAAAAATTGTGTTGATTAAAGTGCATTCTACTTGTACACACTAATGATCGTCAATTAATGCTTACAACTTAAATGGTAACTATTCTTATACTTCTCTTATCCAGGATTCTCAAGCAATATGACCATCCCAACATTGTCAAACTTATAGGAGTGTGCACACAAAGACAGCCTATCTACATAATTATGGAACTGGTTCCAGGTAATATGATTTTAGAGGTTTCCTCAATGACATTTTAATGTCATGTTTTATTGCTTTTATATGTTTAGTCTCTTTGATTTCTCCTTGTTAAGTTTCCAAGGATTCTGTTTAACATTTTCCTGATGATGAAGAGCTTGTACACATACTTGATATTTTTATAGTCTATAATACTTGCCAGTTTCTAGAAAGTGTCAGCCAACCTTTGTAAGAGAAGATATATTATTACATTGCAGTTACACGTGGAAATTAGTTGTATATAATCTTTCGGTGAGAACGGCTATTTAGATAAATAGGCTACTTAGGTTTACTTTATAATAATGATAGTACTGTCTTATATTTCGTTCATTGTATATCATTTTACAAGTACATTACCGTACATCCTTTTGTTTAGTTGTATATAATAATATCATAATGTTTTGGGTCACAAACTATGAACTTGTTTGATATGTGGACCAAAAAAAGGTGATCTCTCTAGGAATTTGACCTTTTATTTCTTTCTGGTGACTTTTAACACCTCCAGGTATTTTGGTTAACTACTTTTGCCAACAAACAAGGATAACATCAAACTGATACCGTGTTATCTTTATTTTTATTGTACATCTTTCTGTTGTAGAAAATATAATCAGAGGTAAAATATGACCTTGATAAGATTTATAAATACAGTAGTTAATAACTGAAAAGGGTTTGCTTTGTTACCTTAACTATTCATTTTACAAGAAGAAACTTAAAGGAATATAAAACATTTTTCTAACTTTAATATACATCACATAAACCTGATATTGTAGATTGCCCATTAAAAACTTTTCACATAATTCTTTCATTATTAAAGGATAAATTGGTCCAATTTTACCATGCTGGTTTGATTGTTATTAGAATATTTCTTTATTACCATATAACTGAAGGATTCCTAGATCATAATCATTTTCATCCTCAAATGGCAATATATATTTGCATGGTTTACACTATTTACGATTTATTTCTTAAAGTAGCTTTCATACAATTTTCATACAAATTTTTTAAAACAATTGAGTAGCCTATAATTTTAATTAAAATGGGATGTTTAAGTATTATAAATACATAAAACATTCACATAATGAAAATGATGGCCCCAGTTAATAAGGGATGTCACTGAGAAACTTAGATTTGAGAGGTAGGGCAGACTTGATGAGGAAAAGTCATTTTGGTGTTACTATAAAGGAGCATGGTAACAGATTCCTGATGGCAGGTCTAAATTGCATAAAGCAGAAGATAGCTTTGGAAGAGAGCCAGGAAAGTGTTTATCTGGACACTAAATAGTAACCTTTATTGATATATTTTTTTAATGATTAAGAATAATAAACTTCATTAGAAAATGTCCTACTCAACAATCTAAACTTACCCCAAAGCTAATTGCTATTTATTTTTTTGTGTTTTTTTCCCCTCAGGAAAATATTTACTATAGATACCATGATTTTATGCAAATGTTTTAATTATTCAAAATCTTAACATTGCTGATCTTTTTTTCTATTATTAATATAACATAGTTTCATTGTTTCATATTCATCCATATAGTTCTACCTTTTCTTTATAATGGCTACAGAATATTCCATTATATGGCTTTCTATAATTTAAATCGATCTTCTAATTATGGATACTTTGGTTGTTTCCATTTTTATTATTTGGGTTTTTTTTCTTTTCTAAACAGTGCTTGAGTTGGATCTGAGTTTATGTGCATTTTGATTTATGGTTAATGTATTAGCTTTCTATTGCGGCACAACAAATGATCATAACATGGCAGCTTTAAACAATATCCATTTATTAACTCACAGTTGTGTAGGTTAGAAGTCCAGGCAGGCTTTACTGGGGTTCTCTGCTTAGGGTCTCATAAAGCCAAAAATTCTTGGCTGGAAGCACTGGGGAAGAATCCATTTCCAAACTCCTTCCGGTTCTTACAGTTGAGAAATGGCCTAAGGTTCCCTTTCTTTTCTTGCTGTGAGCCAAGGGCATCTCCCAGCTTCTTAAGGTTTCCTACATTCTTTGATCTTCAGACCCAGTGTGTCACATCTTTCAAGTGCTTTGAATTTCTCTAACTTCTCCTTCTGTTTTTCATTTTGTTCTGTTTTGTTTTTCAAAAAAGCTGGGAGAATACCCTCCACTTTTTTGAAAGGTCTTGTGATTAGATCAGGCTCACCTGGCTAATCTGCCTATTTTTAGGGCAACTGTGCAATATGATAAAACATAATTATGAGATTGATATCTAATCATGTTCACATGTTCCAGGGATTAGGGTGGGACATTACTGGGAGGCCATCTTCAAATTCTGCCTACCATAGTGGACTTTGCTAAATTTTCTTGGAGGTTAGTTGCAGTGTCTGATCTGAAACCACATTGAACTTTTCGTACTCTGTTACATTAATTCCACTTGTCAGTCTTATAAAATGAATACATGATTTTTGTAGCATCATGCTTTGTCATTTCTCATTTGGAAAATATCAAGTGACCAGGTTACATAGATCTTCCAAACAGTGAAATAATTCATTATACAGTATCAAAAGACCACATTCACTAATGTCATCACTAATCTCACTGGAAAAGTAATAGGAGGTATCAATTTCTTTATAGCAAATGTGTTTTCCAAAATTTTAACTTTCATTGCAAAGCTTGGATTTTTTTTCCCTGGTAACAAAAACTGTCAGTTTTTTGCCTTGAATTGTTGGACTTACTTAATTCAATTTTGAGAGAATGTCTGTCAAAAATCTAATATTTAATAATTATAATTTGTCAATCTTTTTGAAAACAGATTTATTGATATGTAATTGACATATACTTTATGTATGTACACTTTATTGTATTGACATATGTATACACTTGTGAAACCATCACCACAATCAAAGTAATGAACACATCTATCACCCCCAGATTTTCCCCATGTCTCTTTGTAGTCCTCCTCCCCCTCTCAACCCCTGTCCCAGTCAACCACTGATCTGCTTTCTGTCACTATATATTAGTTTGTGTTTCTTAGAATTTTATATAAATGGAATCATATAGTCTGTACTACTCTTTTCTTTTTTGGGTCTAGTTTGTTTCATTCAGCATAATTTTGAGATCCATCCATGTTGTAATGTTTATCGGAAGTTCATTCTTTTTTATTGCTGAGTAGAATAGCATCATATGAATATATCACCGTTGTTATCAACTGTTGATAGACTTTTGGGTTGTTTCCTATTTGGGGCTACTGCCAAGTAAGCTGTTGTAAACATCCACGTATAAGTCTTCGTATGGGCATGTGCTTTCATTTCTCTAAGGAAAATACCTGGGAGTGGAATAAATGAATTAGATAGAATGTACATGTTTAAATTTTTAAGGAATTGCCAAATAGATTTTAAAGTGATTATACTAGTTGACATTCCCAACTGTAGTTTCTCTACATCTTCATCAACACTTAGTGTGGTCAGTCTTTAGATATTAAAATTTTATGCAGTAGTGTCTTATTGTGGTTTTTGTTGTCTTTCCCAGCTGACTAATGATGTGAGCATCTTGTCATGTGCTGATTTGCCATTCATATATATCTTCTTTGACGTGTCTATTTAAATAATGTGCCCAGTTTTTTAATTGGGTTGTTTTCTTGTAATAAAGTCTTGGTTCTTTATATATTCTGGATACAAGTCCTTTATCAGATGTATGATTTTCAAATATTCTCTCTCAGTTGACTTGTCTTTTCATTCTTTTAATAGTGTCTTTTGAAGAGCAGAAGTTTTTAATTTCAAACTTTAAATTATGTTTTTCTTTTATAGATCATGTTTTTGATGGTATATCTAAGAAATCTTTGTTGAATCCCAGGTCACAAAGGTTTTCTCCTCTGTTTACTTCTACAATTTTTATAGTTTTAGAATTTAGAATTTATAGTTCATTCTATGGTCCATTTCATATGGTTGTGAGGAATGGTTTGAAGTTCATATTTTTGGCATATAGATATTCAGTTGTTCCAACACCAATGACTCTCCTTTCTCTCCTGATTTTTTTTACCTTCATTTTTAAAAATATATTTATGTGTAGTCTTATTTTTGGACTCTAATTTCTGTCGATCTTTTTGTTTGTCGTAATGCCAGTACTACACTGCCTTGACCACTGAAGTTTTATAGTAAGTCTTGTATCAGATAATGTTAGTTGTCTAACTTTGTTCTTTTTTAGAAATGTTTTGGCTGTTAGAAGTCCTTTGCATTTCTCTAGCAATTTTATTATTAGTTTTTCAGTTTCCATATAAATGTTTGCTAATATTTAGATTGGGATTACATTGACTCTATAGATCAGTTTGGGGTGAATAGACTTCTTAACAATATTGAGTCTTCTGACCCCTCTACGTGACATATCTTTCTAGTAGGATAGGTCTTCTTTAATATCCCTCAGCAAGGTTCTGTAGAGTTTAGTGTACAGAACTTTCCATCTTTTGTCAAACTTATCTCTGAGTATTTGATCTTTTGTGATGCTGTTGTAAGTGATTTTTTTAAGAACTATGTTCACTATGGAAGTCACAGAAGATGTGACTAACACTGTCAGTCAACTTGACCTACTGACCTTTATAGGACACTCTACACAACATCACCAGGACATACATTCTTTTCAAGTACACAGAGAATATTTACCAAGATAGATCATATCCTGGGCCATAAGACAAATCTCAATAAATTTATAAGCATTTAAGTTCTATGAACACAACAGAAATAAAATAGAACTCAAGGATAGAACAATATCTGAAAAATCTCTAAATATTTGGAAAGTAAACAATGCATAGCTGAGTAACCAATGGGTCAGAGTGGAACTTAGAAAGTATTTTGAACTAAATGGAAAGAAAAAGAAAGCACAACATCTCCGTATTTATATGATGCCTATTAAGCAGTACTTAGGGAAATAAATACAGCACTAAATGCCTATATTAGAAAAGATGAAAGGACTCAAAGTTTTGACCTCAATTTCTACCTTAAAAAGAAGTGCAAATTAACCCAAAATATATAGAAGAAAGGAAAAAAAAATACAGAAGGAATCAATGGAATCCTTTGAGATTAATAAAATTGATAAAACCTCTACATAGACTCTTCAGAAAAAAGAAGACACAAATTACCAATATCAAGAATGAGAGGTGACATCATTATAGAGTCTACAGATATTAAAAAAGATATTCATAATATTTCCTTTATATAAAGAAATTCAACAACTTAGATGAAATGGACAAATTTTCTGAAAGACAAAAACTACCAAAGCTCATTCAGCCTTCATAACCCCATATCTTTTATAGAATTGGTCATTAAGGAACCATCCTTCAAAGAAAACTCTAGACCTGTATGGCTTCACTGGTGAATTATACCAAAGTTTTAAGAAGAAATACACCAACTCTACACAAATTCTTAGAAAATTGTAAAGAAGAGACTACTTCTCAACTCACTGAGATCATCACGACCTGATTCTGAAACTAGACAAAAATATTACAGCAAAAGAAAACTACAGACTATATGTTATTATTACATATATAAATTCTGAGCACAATTTTAATGAAGCAAATGCAACAGCAGATAAAAATACTTCATGATCAAATGGAATTTATCCTAGGACTACCAGCTGATTTAACTTTCAAATATCAATCAATGTAATTCATATTAATAAAATTTAAAACTACATAATCATTTCAATAAATGAAGAAAAATCATTTGGCAAAATCCAACACTAATTCCTGTTAAGAATTCTCTGAAATTGAGGAATAGAAGAGAATGTTCTCACCATGAGTGGCTCCTAAGAAAGACATGCTCCTAAGATGACATCATATTTAATGGCAAATGACTGAATACGTTGCTCATATAAATCAGAAATAAGACAAATATGCCTACATTTACCACTTAAACACTATACTAGATGTTCTAGCTTCTAGAACAATACAGCAAAAAAATAAAGCAAGAAAAAATAAATAAAAATCACCTTTTAATATGTTTAAGGTATTTTTCACCTTTGCCACAATATTTCTTTGCCAGTGTTTGAAACCAAAATTCTAGCTACTATACTAATATAAAAGACATTATAGCATTCTATGGTAAAACCACTATAGCACTTAAAAATAAATGATTGTTTTTTTGTTTTAAACATTTTTAAAGTAATTTAAGATAACAAATAGTCTTTAGTGATTTTTTTCTCTTCAGACACAGCTTCAAAATCTCTAGTATTGAACCAGTTATAATCTAACATTCTAATGTTACGAAACCTGGGCCAAAATAGCAAGTTCAAAAACAATGAGCTCATAATTTTGACATTTTCAAGTTAAGACCTGGTAAGAAACTCTTCCTATTTTCTCAATTTATTGTTGTTTAAGCCTTATGAATCTTTTCCTTTCTCATCAGTGAACACATTTACATACCAGAATATAAAGATAAATGAGGCAAACACCAGAAGCTTAGTTATTTCTGATAAAAAAAAAAAAAAAAATATATATATATATATATATATATATATATTTCCACTATAAGATGAAAAGCTGATAAATACATGGTTATGAAAAGCATAGGAGAGATTTATCCCAGGTTTGCAAGCCAGTTTCAACATTTGAGAATTTGTTAATGTCATCCATCACATCAATAGGCTAAAAGAAAAATCAGGTGATCATATCAATAGATGCAGACAAAGCATTTAACAAAATCCAACACCCCTTCATGAAAAAAAATTTTAAAAGCTCAGAAAACATGAGGAACTTGCTCAGTTTGTTTTCTAAAAAATCTACAAAAACCCTACAGCTAACATTATACTTAATGGTGAGAGACTTGAAGCTTTCCCACTAAGATCACAAACCAAGGCACAGATGCCCCTCTGACCATTCCTTTTCAACATCTTACTCAAAGTCCTAGCTAACATAATAAGGCAAAAGGAACAAAAGTTGTACTGATTGGGAAGGAAGAAATAAAACTCTTTGTTTGTAGAAGACAGTTTGGCAGTTTCTTATAAAAGTAAGCATACTTTTACTATGCAATCCAACAATCACATTCTTTAGTATTTACCCAAAGGAGTTCAAAACTTATATCCACACAAAAACCTGCACAAGGATGTTTATAGTAGCTTCATTCATAATGCCCAAACTTGGAAGCAACCAAGATGCTCTGCACTAGGTGAGTGGATAAACAAACTATGGTACCTCCAAACAATGGAATATTATTCAGCACTTGAAAGAAATAAAATATTAAGCCATGAAAATTCATAGAGGGAACTTAAACATATATTGCTAAGTAAAGGAAGCCAATCTGAAAAGGCTATGTACTTTATGATTTCAACTCTGGCATTTTGGAAAAAGGAAAACTATGGAGACAGTTAAAAAAAAAAAATTTCAGTGGCTGCCAAGGGTTATGGAAGAGGGAGGTATGAATAGGTAGAGCACAGAGGATTTTTATAGGATATTTAAGCTACCATGTATGACATAATAGTAGATACATGTCATTTTACATTTTTTCAAACACATAGAACATACAACACCAAGAATGAAACTTGATGTAAACTATGGACTTTGGGTGATAATGATGTGTCAATATAGGTTCATTAGTTGTAATAAATATAACAAATTCTAACAAGGGATTTGATAATACATGAAGCTCTCTAGTAAGGAGCAGGGATTATATGGGAAATCTCTGTATCTTCCTCTCAATTTTTTTTGTGAATTGAAAACTGCTCTCAAAAGTCTTAATTTTTTTTTTTAACATAAATGAAACAGACTTGGTTGTCTTTGAGTAAGTTTAAGCTCTGTCTCCCTCACTCCATTTAGCTCCTCCTTCCCTCCCATTCGTTTATTTATTGATTTACTTATTTATTTATTTTTGACTGCATTGGGTCTTCGTTGCTGCTCGCAGGCTTTCTCTAGTTGCGGCGAGTGGGGGCTACTCTTCGTTGTGGTGCGCGGGCTTCTCATTGCGGTGGCTTCTCTTGTTGCGGAGCACGGGCTCTAGGCACACAGGCTTCAATAGTTGTGGCATGCGGGCTTAGTTGCCCCGCGGCATGTGGGATCTTCCCGGACCAGGACTCGAACCTGTATCCCCTGCATTGGCAGGAGGGTTCTTAACCACTGCACCACCAGGGAAGTCCCCTTCCCTCCCATTCTAACATTCAGTGTCATATGTGCACGGTTATTGGAAGCCTACAGAGGGTAGTGGTGAAGGTCATGAGCTCTAATAAGTGTTGGTGAGGATGTGGAAAACTGGAACCTTCATACATTGCTCATGGATCGTAAAATGATACAGCCACTTTGGAAAAGTGTCACAGTTTCTCAAAAAGTTATACATAAATTTTCCATATAAAGTAACAGTTCTGATCCTAGGTATCCACCTAAGAAAATTGAAATGTGTGTCCACACAACAACTGCAATTGTTCATAGAAACATTATTTATAATAGCCAAAAAGTAGAAAGAATCCAAATGTCCATCAGCTGCTGAATGAATAAACAATATAGTATATCCATACAAAAGTAATATTACTGTTAAATGATAAAGTCATGAGCTAATAATATATGCTACAGTATAGATGAACCCAAGTCCGATACAAAATGAAATGCCCAGAAAAGGTTTCTATAGATAAAGAAGGAAGATTCGTGATTTCCTGGGGCTAGGGGTTTAGATGGGGATTGACTCTATACAGGCGAGAGAGATCTTTATGGAGTGATGAAAATGTTCTAAACTGTATTGTGGTGACAGTCATACATCTCTCTCTGTAAATTTGTCAAAACTCACTGAATTGTACATTAAGATGTACAACTCTTAAAAAAAAGACCAAGAGCCAGGCATTTTGGCCAGAAGCATGTTAGTTCTATAATCTTGCTCAGTCTACTTAACCCTTCTGTTCCCTCCCTTAGTTTTCTTACCCGTGAAGTAAGAATAATAGAGTTGCTGTAAGAACTAACGTACTGTGATTTTGTATGTGTATACCAAACACACATAGACACTTTACATATGTATACGTATATACAATTTATATATATATTCTTAGAATGTTTAACCATAATGACCACTTTGTGTATTCTCATCGTGTCATAATTTTTATTGTTATTATTTTATAATTGACCAACATAAGAAAGTGATGATTTAAAATGACTCCGAGGACCTCCCTGGTGGCGCGGTGGTTGAGAGTCCGCCTGCCGATGCAGGGGACACAGGTTCGTGCCCTGGTCCGGGAAGATCCCACATGCCGCAGAGCGGCTGGGCCCGTGAGCCACGGCCGCTGAGCCTGCGCGTCTGGAGCCTGTGCTCCACAACGGGAGAGGCCACAGCAGTGAGAGGCCCGTGTACCACCAAAAAAAAAAAATGACTCCTATAATCCAGGCAGAACTTTAACCCAACCTCTGAACTTGCCCCTGCCCCTGACTCTAATCCTAACCCTAGATTTCTTTAGCCAAGTGATGTGACAGCAAATTGGGAAGCATAAAGTTTGGTTTAGCTCTTCCCTTTCCACCACCATTTGTGACTGTTTAGTTTGTATGTTTTAATATTTACCCTTCTTGGGTCTTTCTTTCCTTGTATCTAAAACTAAAGTGGCTGGATTAAAATGGCTTCTAAATTTTAGCTCTAACCTATAATTTTTTAGTTAGGAAAATTTTCCTTAAATTTGAAACCTCATCACAAACTATTAGATTACTTCAAAACAGCATCTTTCCTTTCCTCATTTTACAAAAGGAATGATGGGGAAATAACCAGCTACTTTTCATTCTTAATAAAGTAGCATAATAATAAACGATATTTTACATTTACATGATATTTTACAGTTCTCAAAGGACTTTAATTAACATTATGTCATTTGCTCTACCAGGCGGTATTGTTATCTCCATTTACAAATAAGCTAAATGAGGTTCAGAGAGCTTAGAGTGGCTTGTCAACATCAGTTAAATACCAAGTGGGAAAACTGTGCTCTTTCTATTTTCTATTACAGCGTTCAAGTTATAATTGGGTCAAAATATATAATCCTTTTATGAATTGAAAATATAAATGAAAATTCAAGCAAAATGCCTATGCAAGTACCCTGTGGGCAGATACATGCATCCCCATTCCATAATTTCTCAACCTTGTGCACAGATAAGTAAACAGTTTATTATGGTAAACAGGAAGATTTTTGTTTGAGTTACTTTTTTCTCTACTGGGAATCAAGCTGTGGAGAGAAGATTTAGAGAACTGGTAGATTAAAAGCAAGAGTTAATAACTGCTTGGTGTCTTATATGCAAGCCATTTCAGAAATGTATTACGCAGAGATTTAAAATGCTCCTGTTCTTGTCAGATAACTGAGCCCTTTGGAAACATAAATCTGAAATACATTTTCACTAGAGTAATGTTTGAGGAGATTATAAGCATCTGAGGATTCAAGTTTAGAGTGACTACTCCAAGATGATCCTGTCTTCATTTGAATCATTTCTTGAATTACAAATACTTTATTTATTGCTTGCTTATAGGTTGCTGGATAAACAAAATCAAAAGGCAATTGTAAATGGTGCTAGGAAATACTGAAAACAAAGACAAACTCTAATATGCTAAAAGATGACCCCATTTTATTTTGCAAACAAGTTGTTTTTTACTTAGAGATTGAAATGAAGGAAATGATGAGAGGACTTACTTTTCAAATGACAAGCCATGACTTAAAGGAGTATTTATAGTTCAGGCAGCTGTCATTTATTTTCACATATGTGGTTAAATTAGGGCTGACGTAAAATACCCTGATGAATTAGAAACCAAGCACATTAATCTCCAAGTACAACAATGTGATGTACAGATCCTGGGTAGAGGTAATTAATTTTAGCAAGACAAACATCAGTCTCTAGTCTTGTACTAGATATTGCTAACTGCCCCTTCTCTTGGACCTGGATGTTATCTTTGAGTTCAGAACTTCTTGGAACTAATTGAATGTTATGTTATGTGGTACATTCCTCAGCTCTCACAGGTGCATGCTCTTTGGCAATCCTCAAACTTATCTTAATTTTAAAATGACTTATGGCTTTTGGAGTTTTTAGAATTACTGAAGAATTTTTACCAGGTTTTAGACAACATCAAAATATCTCTATAACAAGTTTGAAAAAATATTGAGCTCATGTAGTTTATATTGTCTAGAGATTTTAGCTTAGAAATTTGGATATTATTATTTATATAGTTCTCATAAATGCCTTTCAAAAGAAATCTTTCCATTGTCAGAATTTTTTCTTTTAATTATTCATTTCATTTGTAATTTCTAGGGTATGTTCACTAAGTTTAGCCAGAAGGTTAAATTGTTTGAAAAAATAAATGTTTTTCCTTCCCAATTCATAATGAACTTTTATATTTTTACGTGATTCTAACATAATCAATTTGTTACATGACATCACAGCTATAGAAGGTTATTATGGGAGTCACTGGAAGTGACAGTTTCTGTTCCTTTGGTAACAAAGTCCCAGTATTTTGGCTCTGGATCCTTGCCTGGCATTTGTTTCTTTCACTCATTATAAATATAGAAAGGGTAAATTGTGCCAACAAAAGATTAAGGAACATGGCTCCTGGCACACAGTAAAAGAGCCCTTGAAGTCTGAACTGGCACCTGACCTTATACAGATTTAACCCATCTCCCATCATGCAATCCATTACCAGATATGTAACAATATCACGTCACAGCAGTAAATTTTGAGTTCAAGGTAAAGGACAAATCTCAAATTAATATTTTGTGCTAAAGATTATAAGATATGTCAACTCAGTGGCTGAGTTTTTTTATGCTGCTGATAATTACTAAAGAAGAACCTAATTTTGTGGGCTTTATTACTTTGTTGTTTGGAGATGTCGATAGAATACTCTTTTTTTTTAACATCTTTATTGGAGTATAATTGCTTTACAATGGTGTGTTAGGTTCTGCTTTACAACAAAGTGAATCAGTTATACATATACATATGTTCCCGTATCTCTTCCCTAAAACAAAGTTTGAATGAGTCTAAATGAGTAATTATAAATTAGTGCATTGTAAATTTCTATTTGGAAGAATGGGTAACTTTTCTATGTTAACTGACATTATAACATCTAAACTTAGATATTGGTCTTTATAATTCAAGCATATTACATTAATGAAAAGCTAAATAAATGTGCTTAGTTGACTTTTTAATACTTGCAAAACAACATTTTAAAAAGATAGCATCTTTAAGTTGATATTTCTTTCTCAACCAAATGATACATTGGGTTACCCTAATGTTTCATTTGCTGCCTAATATCCCAAAGCAATTGCAGATGGAATAGTTTAAACTGGACGTTTCTCCAGACAATAAAAGCACTAATATCTTTTTTTTTTGCACTAATATCTTTTGAAATCAGTTACTTTACTTAATTTACGCACGACTTAAATTGATAACCTGGTGGTATTCCACACATGTGGTATTAGCATTTTTCTATTGTTGTTTTGGGTAGACCATACCCTTCCTTCCCAGAGGTTGAGATAAACACTAAAAACATTAACCCAAAAGAAAACTATGAGAAATGAAATCTAAAATATAACAACTATTACTGTATCCCCTCTTTGACTTGAATGGTTATAAAGAAGTGCTTAGGGATTTGCTTTTCCATCAGTGAGCAAAGGTTGGTGTGTTATAACAGATACTAACTTTTCATGGTACATTTGAGCCATTGGTGCATTGTGTATATCTGAGCAATATTACCCATATGTTTTTCATGTTCTGAGCATCTGATGGCACTTATACCTTAAGTACCTCCTGCAAGGAGGCAGATAGCTTGGTAAGAAGGAGAAAGCATATTCTGAACCATATTTTCGCTCTTAGATCCTGTTTTGAAAATGTCTTTCTGATAATTTAAGTTTCTTAATGAATTAAAGGAAAATGTAAGCGTTATGAACATATATGCATACTTCCTCATGGATAAACTACTGATTAGTTCTACTTTTGTTATTGTTTTTAAGTTTTTGTTACTGTACATGGAAAAGTCTTAAAATTTGCAGAGAAACTTTAAAGTAATATAAATGATAAAATTTGCTTCATTGTTAAAAGCCTACTTATATTTGATGCAAATGTTAGAAGTATGAACAGGGCTAGTAAAACTGTGATGAACTCAGCTGAAATAAAAATTTTTACATATAATGTATTTTTTAAATAAATAAATAGGCTTTCCCCAGTAGTATACCCAATGTATATGACTCTGACAGTGCCTATTTAGTATGAGATTTTCATATTATCAGAATTGTAAGGAGAACAGTTATTAAAACAATGGGGAACACAAAATATTCCCAAGATTAAAAGACAACTGAAAATCGGTTGAATCAAAGTTCTTAAACAATGCTTATTTTATTTATGATGAAAGTTGAAAAGTGAATATGTTGGGAGGTTTTTTATTTACATTGCGGTACCATAAATATTCAAACTATTTTACGTAGAAGCCGAACGAACGCCTCTTGTCAGCATTAGCCAAAGATATTGGCTCTCTCTTCTTTTGTTTATCCCCTTCTAGTTTTAAGTTATTTATATCCCTATCTAGTTGTAAGTTACCCTGTCTATTCAGAAATGATAGGCAAACTCTGGACTAAATTTGTGAAAGAAACTAAAACCTTATCCATTAATATTTGAGAAGGTATGTCACTCTACTCAGATACACCAATATTCTTTAAGTAGAATTGTACTTAAAAACTATTTAAGGCTAGATATTCTGTTAGATTATTCAGTCATTTGGTCACCAAACAGTTACTGAATGCCTCCCATATATGCCACATACTGGGGATTCAACAGCGAAGAAAACAGACCAAAAGACCCCACAAAAAGCAAAACTTCCTACTCTCGTGAACCCTATGTTCTGGTAGGGAAAGAAATATGTTAAGTAAAACATATATAGGATGTTGAGTGGTGTGAAAAGATAAAGCATAGAGGGAAGAGGATAGCAACTATTGGTATGGGCAGAGGTTGGAGTCTTAGAGTGGCCAGGAAAGTCCTCAGTATGGGTAGAACGTTGAGTAAAATGCCTGGTGGAAGTGAGAGAACTCTGTGTAGACACTGGAGGATGGACATTCGAGGCTTCATGGAAGAGTGGTGTGGATGAAGGAAGAGTAAGGGGAGAGTAGTAGGAGATGAGGTTAGCGAGGGGATGGGGTTCAAGCCATGCAAAGCCTCGTAGATCATAGTAATGAGTTATTTCATTTTAAGGAGTCACCCTGCAGTGATTGTCTTAAACTGGGCATGCTATGTTCTTGCTGTTCTTACCAGCTTTGAGGGTAACTAATGTAAAGAGAGCTTCATCTTTATGAGCAATTCCTTGGAAAATACTGAATATCTTTTAGGCCCTTGAGGCCTAAGAGTCTGTGTTATGTTGTCTCCAATGGACAGGAATGTGTACATTTTTGCCTTTTTTTTCCCCCATTTCCTTCATAAATTCGAGTACATTTTTAAGGATGAAATCAGTCTTCTACTTGCTAAATGCTCATTTTATGACCAGCCAAATTAATTACTTATGAAAATCTATTATGCATTTTTTCTTTTCTCATTTCTTCACAAGTCTTCTGGGCATATTTAATATCTCTCTTCTCATTTAGGTACTTCCTTTTTTCTTTTTCTAGATTTTCAGATGCTATATACATTAAACATCTTCACAGATTCATCTTGAGTGATTGCACTTTATGTTAAGTGTTGCATACCCTCTTGTCATTGAAAATGTGAAAATAATATTAGAAACTCTCATTATAATAAGGTTTTGTGTATATAGAACTTTCCTGCTCTTCGTTTGCCTCCATCTGTCCTTCTCTGTAAAACTGAAGTCAGTTGTCATTGGTACCTATTTATGGACATGAATTTCAGTTCCAGTAAGAATATTATTCAATACCTGACACAGCTGTGCCTCAGATTGAGAGCTTAATAAATACACATAGAAAATGTAACCTTTGCTAGAAAAGAAAAATTTGCCTAAATTCTTCTGTGTCAAACTTGAGAAAACAATATCACACTTGACAATACCTGGATTCAAAATGAAAGGCTTTATATAACAAACTGCAGCAAATTTAAAAAGTGACTTTATATAGCATCTTTAATAATTTTGTATCTTAAAAGATTACATGTATTCCATATTTTCTGTTTTTTTAAGACATTATTTTGTTTTCTTTTGTTTTTTCCTTATCTTACATGTTAGTCTTTTACCTGTTAGTCTGTGGATTAGTATTGAGAACATTTTTTCAAGATCTTTTTTAAGACTTCCAAGTGAATTTATCTTCTAAGATATTATTTGCTACCAGCAAGTGATTGAATTTCTATAGTTCCTATCTTGGCTACTAAAATTAAGAAAGAAACCCTTTCTATGTTTAACATCTGTCATTTGTTGAATAGGATAAAATAATTAGATACCTATCTTTTTGCAGTTTTTTACATCTTTAAAAGTGCTTTTTAAGAATAAAGAATAGGTAATCATATATTAAAAAGTATAAGTATTGTATAATTGTTATTACTTTTAAGAGTCATAGTTACATTCTTCAATTCTCTTTAAAGTGGAATTTCTAAGCTAATGAGGCTGTAATTTGAAGGAGTTTTATTATTCTGTCAAAAATATTCTAAGCCAGTTGATTTTGATAAAAAATAAACACAAAAAATAACTATTTTTTAGACACATATATCACCCTGTGTTTAAGTGATTTTTTTTTAACATCTTTATTGGAAAAGTGATTTTGAAACTTAGAAATACACCCCTTTTTCTTTAAGGCTTTCCATTCTTTATAAACCTATTGTTGTGAGATTTGGATTAATTACTTTATTTGATAAATACTTAGCATTAACTGTGTTCCATACACCATATACATTGGTGAAAAATATAACTATGATCTCTTCCCTCATGAAGTTCAATGTAGTGGGAGAGACATATATTTAAACAGTAATCGCAAATAAATTTATTATTGCAAATTATGCTATTAAGAGTTTTGCTCAGAGAGATAGTCACAGGTAGCACCTAATTTATTTTAGAGGTCTTAGTAAACATCTCTAGAAGGTGGCATTTGTGTTAAGACCTGAAAGATAAAAATAATCTACCCTTGCTAAGTGTTGGGGAAAGGGTAGGAATGGCCTTTGTGTTTGAGGAACAGGAAGAAGGGTAGAGTGACTGAGGCATGTGTACCTGGGAGAAACACGTAAGTAAGGTTGGAAAGGTAGAAGGGATGGAATGATGAAGGGCCTTACAGCTCAGGGTGACCAATTTGTTATTTCCAATGCAATTATGTTTTAGGCAGTGACTTTTTAAAAAATTAATTAATTTTTTTCTGACTGTGTTGGGTCTTGGTTGCTGCACGTGGGCTTTCTCTAGTTGTGGCAAGTGGGGGCTACTCTTCTTTGCGGTGCACGGGCTTCTCATTGCGGTGGCTTCTCTTGTTGCGGAGCACCGGCTCTAGGCACGCGGGCTTCAGGAGTTGTGGCGCACAGGCTTAGTTGCTCTGCAGCATGTGGGATCTTCCCAGACCACGGATTGAACCTGTGTCCCTTGCATTGGCAGGCGGATTCTTAACCACTGCCCCACCAGGGAAGTCCGACAGTGACTTTTTTTAAAGTGTTACTTTCAAAGAGTACAATAGGAAACACAATGAAAAGCCATTTTTCTGTCCCTGACTCCCCATTCCCTTTGGAATTCTTTTTAGAGGCAGCTGCCCTTACTAGTTTTTTTTGAGGAGGGATTTTGTTTTGTTTTCGTGTGTTTAATTTTACTTTTATCCTTCCAGAGTTTTTCTATGCACGTGGAAATATATATGCATATACATCTTTTTATTTTTAACACAGACAATAGCTTACCATACATACTGCTCTGATCTTTGTATTGTTTTTACTTGACAAAATATCCTAGTCTTTTTACATCAGTATATATAGATTTATTTTGTCAATAATTGCATGGTATTTGCTTACACAGTGCTTGATAATTGTTTTTCTAGTCATCTGCTACCATAAAGAGCATTTCAGTGGACTTTTTTGTACATCTGTTCTCACATGGAGATACATTTTAGGTTAAATTCTGTCATGAATATCTAAATAGATATGTTATAGGAAAGATTCGTAGATATTCTCCAAACTTTAGACCACTGGATCAACAGTTCAGGCAGCATTAAATCTGAACTCAAGAGATTTCTCTAGAAAATACGTGACTCCCTGTGGAGCCTGTGCTTCCAGAAGCCTTCATAGTATTTTGTGTAAAAGGAGGTACATGTGAGAGATGAGTTAATAGATGGCAAGCAAACCCCATACCCTGGTTACGCCCGTAATAGAGATTGAAGTTTTTATGAATGAGAGTATCAGAAAATATTTTTCTTATCTCTGTATAATGTTCTTTTTGTCCACATTTATTTCATCTGAGTGTGCTTGATTATGGAGTCAGGATTTCTTTTAAGAAACAGGGAAGTGGGAGGTTGGGGTTAGCAGATGTAGGCTTTTATATATGCAATAGATAAGTGCCTACTGTATGGCACAGAGGACTGTGTTCAGTATCCTGTGATAAACCATAGTGGAAAGAATTTTTTTAAAAAGAATGTATATATATGTATAACTGAATCACTTTGCTGTACAGCAGTAACTAACACAATGTTGTAAATCAACTATACTTCAATTTTAAAAGAAAAAGAAAAGAAACTGGGAAAAATACTCACCTCCAAAGTATTTGAGGATTCTCACTGATCACTTGTGATGTTCTGTCGTTATTCACTTTAACACTTACAATAAAAGAAATGCTCAGTGGGATTCAGAGTTCACAATGGCTCTCATTTGGTAGTTGCTATACTTTAGAGTGACTTGCCTGTGTAAACATGACCGTTTTGGCTTTGGAGCCAAATATGGGTTTAAGTTCCTACTCTATTGCTTCTAGCTGTGTGACTTGGGGCAAGTTACTGAATCTCTCTAAGGCTAACATCTTTCCTTATAAAATGAGAGATGAGAATAATAATGTTCCGAGAGTTAAATGAAGTAATATATATAAAGAACGTGGCACAGTTCTTAACACATTCTGAGTTTTTAATAAATATTAGCTGCTATTAAAGTTATCTGAGCTGAGGAGTATCATTAGTATAGATTGGATTTTCAGTTCAATGAACTATCAGATTCCTATCATGCCCAGATACTTCAGAGTAAACAATATCCAGCCTTTGAAAACTGTCAGTATTTTCAAAGCACAGGTAGTTACCCATTTTGACCTAGATTGTTTAGTCAAAATGTTAATTAAATAATTAAAAATTAATCCAAGGCATTCATTTCTTTCTCTTCCTACTAGAGCATTACCAAATAATTGAATTTTAATTTAGCAGAAAAGAAGGCTATTAATGTACAGGTCAGTAAGTTCTTCTTGATTTTTAAAATACAAAACCTTTAGATTTTAGGAAAATATACAAAAAGAATTTCAGAAAGCAGCTTGCAGTAGACCAAACATTTTATCTAAAGTCAACCGTAAACAAAGAAGGAACTATGATTCTGAGATAAAATACAAAGCATATTTGTAATAGGAAAGAGTTTGAAATGCAGTCCAAGCAAAATCACAGTTCACAGATTCAGAAATTCATAACAAGAGATGGGCAAATCAAGGTTAGAAGACTAGTGGATAGTAAGTGGTTTGGAAGACAAGTAATCTTTGGAGAGCTCAAAACCTGTCCGAGGTGGATAGGAATGAACAGAATACCAATTTCTAAAATGTGTTAGATGTATAGAAAACCAGGGTATGTAAGACAAGTTTGGATGATAAAATAATTTGGCTGAACTGTCTTCATCCCCTGAGTGTACTGAAGATTGATTTATGAAGAGTTTAATTTTAATAGTTGAGGTGGGAAATGATTAAGCTATTAAGAGTAGTTTTGAGTCCAAGTTAGTATAGGTTCTGGCAGTATTCCAGGAAGAAATGACAAGGTTTTTGCCAAAAAAGAAAAATGATGTTGATGTCAATGATCTTTCAAAATGTTCTTGTATTTCCAAGGCAGTGTGGAGGTATGCTCAGTATCCATCTCATAAAGATGAGTCGTATGGGTTTTTCTATTTGAAAAATAGCTAAGTTGTTAAGGAAATAAAACATTTTTATTGTGATGAATTAAATATTTGACCTATTTTACTTCATTTTTTTAGGGAGCTAAAATTTTCATTGTAGAATGAACATTGAAGTTGTTTTATATAATCCATAGGTGTGTATAAACTTAAACTATTGAATAATTCCTAGAACATGCTTCCAAAACTTTTTACAGTAGTTGATCATAAATAAACCTTGGGCTTTATGTGCTCTCCTGTTGAGTGTAAGTTGGGCTCACTGACAAACTGTTTTTCAGGTGTAGTATGTTACAGATTAAGTGAAGTGAAATGTGCGTAAATCTTAATTTACTGTGCTAAGTATTCCCTAATATTAACATAGAACTTCATTTAAAAAACACGTGATGATTCCCAAGTATAAGCAAAGACAAAATTAATGAATTGATGACTTGCTCGTAGTATTCTATATGTATAAAATGATATATCTTATATATCAAATTGAATTTTTATCTGAACCAGGTATTGCTAATTTAATGAAAATCAGTTTTTAGGCATCCAAATTCTGCGTATATGATTAGTTTTCTGATGTTGCCTGTGTCTCCTCTGTACGCTCTTCTTCCTAAATCATTGAGTCTGTCTCTCGGCTCTCATCACTCATCATCTTTCATTTCTCTTTCCTTGGTCTTGCTCCCCAAACCTCCCTTTTTATTGAGAAATAACTGACATACAATTGCTGTGTAAGTTTAAGGCCTACAGCATTATGGTTTGATTTACCTGTATTGTGAAATGATTACCACAATAGGTTCAGCTAACATTCATCCTCTCGTATAGATATAATAAAAAGAAAAGAAAGAAAAATCGTTTTCCTTGTGATGAGAACCTAGGGTTAACTCTCTTAACAACTGCTCTATATCATGTAGCAGTGTTAGCTATAGTCATCATGTTGTATGTTAACATCTTTGGTACTAATTTATCTTATAACTTGAAGTTTGTATCTTTTTACCTCCTTCAAATTCCCCTTCTCCATACCTCCCACCTCTGTTAACCTCAAATCTGATCTCTTTTTCTATGAGCTCTTTGTTTTTTTCAGATTCCACATATAAGTGAGAACATACACTTTTTATCTTGCTCTGTCTGACTTATTTCAGTTAGCATAGTACCTTCACGGTCCATCCATGTCGTTAGGTTGTTGCAAATGGTAGGATTTCCTTATTTTTAAGTGGCTGAATAATATTCCATTATGTATACACACACACAACACACACACACACACACACACACACACACACACATACACCACAACTTTATGCTTTATTCATTCATCTATTCATGGACACTTAAGTTGTTTCCATGTCTTGGCTATTGTAGATAACGCTGCTATGAACATGGAGATGCAGATATCTTTTCAAGTTAGTGCTCTTGTTTCCTTTGTATATATTTTCAGAAGGGGAATTGCTGGATCATCAGGTAGTTCTATTTTTGATTTTTATAGGATTCTCCATGCTGTGTTCCATAGTGGTTATACCAGTTTACAATCCCTCTCACAGTGTATAGGGTTCCCTTCCCTTTTCTCCACATCCCTGCCAGCATTTGTTATCTCTTGTCTTTCAGATGATAGCCATTCTAATAGGCATAAGTTAATATCTTATTGTGGTTGTGATCTACATTTCCCTAATGACTTGTGATGTTGAGCATCTCTTCATGTACCTATTGGCCTTTTGTGTATCCTCTTTGGAGAAATGTCTATTCAGGTGTTTTGAAAATTTCTTAATTGGATTATTTGGTTTTTGCTATTGAGTTGTATGAGTTCTTTTTTTTTAATTTATTTATTTTATTTATTTTATTTTTGTCTGTGTTGGGTCTTCATTGCTGCACACAGGCTTTCTCTAGTTTTGGCGAGCGGGGGCTACTCTTTGTTGTGGTGCACAGGCTTCTCTTGTTGCAGAGCACAGGCTCTAAGCATGCAGACTTCAGGAGTTGTGGCACGTGGGCTCCATAGTTGTGGCTTATGGGCTCTAGAGCGCAGGCTCAGTAGTTGTGGTGCATGGGCTTAGTTGCTCTGTGGCACGTGGGATTCTCCCAGACCAGGGCTCGAACCCATGTCCTGCATTGGCAGGCGGATTCTTAACCACTGTGCCACCAGGGAAGCCCCGAGTCGTATGAGTTCTTTGTATCCTTATCAGATACATGGTTTGCGAGTATTTTTTCACATTCTGTAGGGCTTTTTTTTTTTTTCACTTCGTTGATGGTTTCTTTTGCTCTGCAGAAGGTTTTTTGTGTAATGTAGTCCCACTTGTTTATTTTTTATCCTGCTCATTGTGCTTTAGGTATCATATCCAAAAAATCATTACCAAGACCCACAACAAGGAGCTTTTATTCCTATGTTTTCACCTGAGGAGTGTCATGTTTAGGTCTTAAATTTAAGTTTTTATCCATTTTGAGTTAATTTTTATGAGTGGTGTAAGATAGGGGTCTGTTTTTATTCTTTTACATGTGAATATACAGTTTCCAGCACAATTTATTGAAGAGACTGTCTTTTCCCCATTAAATATTCTTGGCTCCCTTGTCAAATATTAGTTGACTCTATATGCTTGGGTTAATTTCTGGGCTCTCTCTTCTGTTTCATTGATCTGTTTGTCTGTTTCTATGCCAATACCATGTTGTTCTGATGAGTATAGCTTGAAATCAGTAAGTGTGGTACCTCCTGCTTTGTTCTTCTTTCTCAGGATTGCTTTGGCTATTTGGGGTCTTTTGTTGTTACATATAAATTTTAGGAGTTTTTTTTTTTCCACTTCTATAAAAAATGCCATTGGAATCTTGATAGGCATTGCACTAAATCTACAGATGGCTTTGGGTAGTATGGATATTTGAACACTATTCTTCCAGTCCATGAACACAGGATATTTTTCCATTTATTTGTGTCTTCTTTGATTTCTTTCTTCAGCATCTTGCAGTTTTCAGTGTAGGGATCTTTCACCTCCTTGGTTAAGTTTATTCCTAAGTATTTCATTGTTTTTGATGCTGTTGTAAGTGAGATCATTTTATTTGTTTTTCAGATAAGTCACTCATGTATAGAAACACTACTGATTTTTGTATGTTAATTTTGTATACTGCAGCTTTACTGAATTCATTGGTCAGAGCTAACAGTTTTTTGGTTGAGTCTAGGATTTTCTGTACATAAAATCATGTCATCTGGGCTTCCCTGGTGGTGCAGTAGTTAAGAATCCGCCTGCCAATGCAGGGGACACGGGTTCCAGCCCTAGTCCAGGAAGATCCCACATGCCGCAGAGCAACTAAGCCTGTGCACTACAACTACTGAGCCTGCACTCTAGAGTCCACAAGCCACAAATACTGAGCCCACGTGCCGCAACTACTGAGCCCACGTGCCGCAACTACTGAAGCCCACGTGCCTAGAGCCCGTACTCCACAACAAGAGAAGCCACCACCATGAGAAGCCCATGCACTGCAACAAAGAGTAGCCCCTGCTAGCCACAACTAGAGAAAAGCCCGCATGCAGCAACAAAGACCCAACGCAGCCAAAAATAAAATAAATTTTTAAAAAAATCATGTCATCTGCAAATAAAGACAATTTTGCTTCTTCCTTTACAATTCTTTAATTTCTTTTCTTTTTCTTGCCTGATTCTTCTGGCAAGGACTTCTAGTAGTGTATTGGATAGGAGTGGTGAGAATGAGTACCCATGTCTTGTTCTTGATCTTAGAGGAAAAGCTTTCAACCTTCCATCATTAAGTATAACTTACATACTTATATGTGGGCTTATCATATGTGGCCTTTATTATGTTATGTTCCTGCTACACCTTATTATTAACAGTTTTTATTAAGAATGGATGTTGAATTTTGTCAAATAGCTTTTCTGTGTCTATTAAGATGATTATATGATTTTTTTCTTTCATTCTATTAATGTGATGTAGCACATTGATTTTGCATATGTTGAACCATTCTTTCATCCCAAATATAAATTCTACTTGATCATAGTTAATGATCCTTCACCTCTCTTAAATGTGTCTGCCTTTTATTCACTGTCCTTAATGTCAGCTACCTTGTCTGACTTTTATACATTGTTTTAATATGAATTTAATACATTATTAAAAGCAAGAATGAAATAGTGCCAGATTTTAACAATAGTTACTAAAGTTAAAAAAGTTGAGACATTTTGGATCAAAAATGTTTCTGAATCAATCTGTGATAGAGTCAGGTATCAGAGAGGGTTATTCCAAGAGAAATTGCATTTAAAGCACAGGATCAATTGTAATGAAGTTTGTTTAGGTTTTCACACCATTTTGATTTCCCCTTACTATGTAAATTAACTGCTAAATCCAGTCTAGTGTGGCCATTTAAACGGAAGTCCTTAAAAAAAAAAATCTTAAGGTAAGGTAAGATAATCTCTTACTGTATCAAGACTTATGGCATTCAGAATAATTTTTAAAAATTATATACATCTCTTATTAATGGAAATTACTTTAAAAAAGCAGGCTGTGGAATTTAATTTTTCAACAATATTCTCCCTATTTACCAATCACATAAAAAGATAATATCAATTTGTTATGGATCATTTACATTGCAAGGCCTTTTGGAAACTCTCTGTCCTTAAGCCTAATAGAAGCAGACCACTTACTCTGGGCCACCCATCAGGGCAATACTCCTGGTTTCCTGGGCCCATTTTCTGGACAGGTCAAGGGCCCATCTTTCCCCTTCCATCTAGTTTTACTACCTTGTCATTAACTTACTTATTTGACTTTCTTTCGTCTGTGGCCAATAACCAGTCTGCATATCATTTGGCTAACAACAGCCAAACAGAAATAAAGGAATAATGGCAAAAGAATGTATATCATACAACAAATATTATTATTATTATTATTATATTTTTTTTTGCGGTACACAGGCCTCTCACTGTTGTGGCCTCTCCCGTTGCGGAGTACAGACTCCAGATGTGCAGGCTCAGCAGCCATGGCTCACAGGCCCAGCCGCTTCGTGGCATGTGGGATCTTCCCAGACCGGGTCACAAACCCACGTCCCCTGCCTGCATCGGCAGGCAGACTCTCAACCACTGCGCCACCAGGGAAGCCCCAACAAATATTATTATTGTTTTTCTTTAACTTTTTCAAATTTGATAAGAGGACTTTATTTTATAAAGGTCTTTAAACATATTATTGGGTTAGTTTTTCATAATTATAAATAAATCTGATTTGTTTTACCCTATATAGTATTGAAGTATTACTATAGTTTTCATTTTAAAGAAGAGGAAATTGTGACTCATAGATTATTTAGTGTAAGCATGTAAATCAAGCGTTTCTGAAATAAACTAGCAATCATCAGTATTAGCAATCACCAGTATCCCCAGAGGGTTGTAAAAGTTCAAGGCTGGGGCCACGGATTAGCTGGGAGTGGTCCACCAGCTGTGAGAAGAACACCTAGAGTATAAGAATAATAAAGGAACAAAATTGAAGACATATACTACTAGTGACATCCCTCTTTACTTCATATTATACAGCAATTAGGGATTCAAGAATATGTCCATGGAATCTATAACGTGTTGCAGGAGTGGTGATCTTGAAAATAATGCTTATGGAGAAGCTGGTAGTATATTAGTTCATTACTAACCAGAACTTTTTTTCACTCCTTATTGTCAAGAAGGTGATTAAAATCCGTATGACTAACTTAATGGTGCATTATTTATATATAACCGTCTCTGGGTAATTTCTCTACATCTTTCTTAAAATGAGTAGTCACTGTCTGACTTCCAGTTTCTTCTTTTTTCTCAGTCAGCTTGGATAGTTCTGCAGAATCAGGCCAGGTCACACTAATGTCCTTTCCTCTTGGGTTTCCCTCAAGAAAGATGTATGTGTTTACTGACTTCTCTCCTTTCACATCATCCAAGTAATGAGATTAAGAAGGTGATGCACTGCTTTAGAGTAGACAACTGTTGTAAAAACTAGGTATATACTCAGTAAATATTTACTAAATCACTCTTACATGATGAACATAGTTACTCACTAGGAATATAAAATACCATAAGTCTTTGCCCTATAGGAGTTGGTCTGTAGGAGTTTACATCTAGAAAATTTTGCCACCGGCAGATTTAAATAGAACGTCCACGTTATGTCTCATATTCGAATACTGTCAAAATTGGTTCCTATGTAACATGAAAGTCCGTGAGAGACGATAACTATAAACCGCATTTTAAAATACAGTTACCAGGTGAATATTTTTGCCATAATTATTACCTGTTCTCTAGGATGAAAGGAAGAGAACAAAGTGAAACTGCATTCATTTTATTTCTTGTTCCCATATATTTACAGACTCTGTGATGTCTTAAATCTTTTCACAACCATACCCACCAAGCTGAATACCAGATTGAGTGAATGATGGGTGGCTTTTAAAGATAAATTTGTACAAAATGTCCTTTTCTGTTTTTTCCAGTAGTAGTGGAAGAAGACTAAATACATTTTGACCAGAATCTGTTTTATCTTACTTGATTAAAATCAATTGAAGAAGATGCTGTGGTTATGGAAGCATCCTAACCACTGCTGCTACACCAGGGGAGAAGGGAAGAGAGAAGAAATAGTCCATAACAGTGAAGGAAAACTTCTCTGGGGGTGATACATATATATAACACTTGCTTCTGTGTAGAAAAGTGGAGAGAGATTGGGAAATTGTTGAAGGCTTTTTTGACTTATGGTGACTCCAGATTAGTGCTCTAAAGTATGGAATGAAAAGTATTCTTTCATCATAAATCTTGAATGTCTTATGGTGTGGTGTTACACCATATTTACTGAGTGAATGAATTGAAAAATGCAGTAATAGTAATTTCAGTTTTTTTTCTCATTTTTTCCTAGCATTAATAAGAGATGTCCTTATTTTGTACAGCTGTAAGTCTGTAAGATAAACAGCGTCTTGGTTATAGAAGGAAGACTTATGCATATAGATACTAGAACCCATAGGTAAAATTCTGGCTTGAGTGTACTGTAGCCAGGCAAGAAAACGATACCTGGAAAAGGTTATAGCTACCCCAGAGAAATCTATTCAAGGCAGAAGGTGTCCTGTCAGATTAGATCCTGCAGATTTTTAGGGCACCCTTTCCCCTGTGTGCATTGCCCATGTAGTGTGCTGTCAGATACGACAGCTGAGCCACTGGCAACTCTATAGCTCCCTTTGTCCTCCTGACCCCACTGCTGGACTAAATGCTAACATGTGCTCTTGAAGCCCTTTCTGGCAATGTGGGTATTAACTAAAGAAGCTCATTTACTTCTGTCAATCTATCCACATTGTTTGGATCATGTTCTTACTATGGTCTACATTTATGGTTATGAGTTTGGTAGTTTAATAAAACTGGTGTCTTTTTTGATAAATAACAATTATTTTTTGTTCCCAGGTATAATGATAAAGTATAACCAAAATGAAAAAGAAAATCCCAGTTATACTTGGCATTTTTCTCTCTGCTTGCTCATTGAGCTTGTATTCATGTCATAAAATGAAAATAATATCCAATAAGAAATAACCAACAATAACTTGAAGAGAATGCCCATGTAATCTAATAATCTAAATCTTTTGTTGGTCTCTCTGTGACATTTAACCTATCACTTTAATGAAAATAGTTTTAATTGCCTATTTGAACTTCATGTTGAACGAAGTGACTTACCTACTGGGCTGTGCCTTCTGGAACTTTATGATAAAATACTTGGAGTACTCCATGTGAGTGGTTTCGAGAAGGTCACATAGATAATAACAACAAAAAAATCTATATAAACAGTGAAATATTTACTGTTTGTAAAGGCGAAGTTTTGGGGTTATGAAGGGATAGAGGCTGCATTACTCATTTCGAATTGGTGATATTGGTAAAAGTCATCTTTTGTTGAATGAGGAAGGAAGATGCTTAAGGATATTACGTCTGAATAATGGGAGTGAATTACCTGGCAAACTGTAAGGCAGGATGATTCCATTTTCTTCCTAGAGTTTGATATCTAAAAACAAAGTTCTCACTAATCCCAAAGTGAACGACTAAGAGTTCAGGTTAAAGCACTAACAGTAAAGGTTAAATGATAGAGGCAAGGAAGAGGATTATAAATTGGATATGCAGAATAAAGTATGTTAATAAAGAAATCATTATTCTCAGATTGCTTGAATGAGATTTCAGAGAAACGATGACCCTGATGATTGGGATGGGGAGAGTCAGGAATGGAGGAGAACGGCTGAGCAGCTCCAGCTTTATCAATAGGTCATACGCACAGATGACAGTGCCAGAGCCCTGGCATAGAGAGAGATGATATTGGGGGTAAGAGTGGAAGGCTTCTATAGTAAATAAAATATGACTGCGTGCACCCTGTCCAAAGTGGAGCATATTAAGACTAGGAACCCAGAGATGGTGACTAAATAATCCTCACTGTCTGTTACACTGAGCTCCTGGCTCTAGATTGGAACTTATAGGTCAGTCTAGCCTAGTCCCTTTATGTAATGGGTGAAATCCAGAGAAATTGAATGATTTACCTAAATTCCTACAACTAATTACTAACAAAGTTGGAATGAGAAGACAGTCTGCAAGTTTATGTAGTAAAACCCTATTAAAGTTAATCTTAAAGATGTATAGAAACTTTTTTTTCCCTTTAGATAACTAAAATTTTACTGAATGAGTGGTTCTTATCTCTTTCCTGAAAGTACTTATCCTAGGTAAACGATTTAAGTCAAATTACTTTAATAAAACTTTTTTTCCCACTTAGATTTGAGAACGTTCAGCGTCATTGGGAACCCATTTCATGATGATCTGAATTAGTAGGAATGCCTGTTTATGGCCAGACATTCTTGTGCTTCTAGAGGATCATCGTTTCAGCACAGACTCATATTCTACCAGAAAAACTCCAAAGAAGGCATTAATTTTTATTTTATATCCAAAATCAAGTTTAAAGAAAAAGATATTTTCGATATTAGAGTGAACCCAATTTAGTTTTTCCTCCTAAGCAGTTACCCAGGAGAAAACGTCAGTATTCATCATCAGTAGTGCCAGTTTAGCGCAAAAAATTCAGCAACGTGAAAATAGAAACAAACACATACAGAAATGTGAGTCTTTGTTCTGTGAATGTTTACTTCTCATGAGCTCTTTGTTTTAATTTATATCTTTCACTTTTAAGGTAAATACAGGTACTTCTCCTTTGTTTTCCCCCCACTGAAATCCTGCTCCATCCTTCACAGCCTTACCTACTTGCTGAATCTTTCTCCAGTTCCATAAGTCAGATTTCATTGTGTGTTTCTGAACTATTACAACATATTACTTGTGTATATATTTAGCTACTATTTCACTGTGTCTTTTAATGTAGTTTATTTCTGAATTTTTTATCTTCCTTATTAGATCGAGAACCACTGGAAGAGAGAGTATCCATTAATCTTTAGTAGACCTTCAGCAATTTACATGGAATCCTATGGAATTGAATTAAGCACTTCCACTTCGGGTCTTAGTTGCAGCACATGGGATCATCCTGTGCAGCACATGGGATCTTCGTTGAGGCGTGCGGGATCTTTCATTGTGGCACTCAGTCTCTTGCAGTGCTTGGGCTTCTCTCTAGTCGTGGTGTGCGGGCTCCAGAGTGTGTGGGCTCTGTAGTTTGCAGCACGTAGGCTCTCTTGTTGAGGCACGCAAGCTCAGTAGTTGTGGCATGCGGGCTTAGTTGCCCCACGGCATGTGGGATCTTAGTTCCCCGACCAGGGACTGAACCCATGTCCCCTGCATTGGAAAGTGGATTCTTTACCACTGGACCACCAAGGAAGTCCCTGTTCACTTTTTTTTTTTTTTCCTGTTCACTTTTCATAATGATGTATGTATGCCTTTCTCTCTCTGTCTCTCTCTTTCTTTCTCTTTATGGTTACTGCTTTCTAAGTTCTAAAAAATCTTCACCTTTACCAAGATCGCAAAGGTATTTCCTATGTTTCCTTCTCAGAGCTTTAAACTTTAGGTCTATAGATCACTTGAAATTAATTTTGTGTAGGTGTGAGGTAGAGATTGGGGTCTGTTTTTCCAAGACAGTTATTGAGTTCTTCCACTACCAGTTCTTTAAAATGGTATATAAATTCTTTACCAGAATTTCCTTTTCCCATTGAATTGCTTTGGTGTCTTACGTATCAATGAATCAGCCATAAGTAGGTGGGTTTATTTCTCGACTCTGTTCTGTTCTGTTGATCTACTTGATTATCCTGAAGCCAAAACATACTCCCTTGACTGTAACTTTATAGTAATTCTTAAAATTGGGTGGTCTGTCTCTTCCCAATTGGCCCTTGTTTTCATCACTATTCTCTATTCTAGATCTTCTGCATTTCCATGTAAAAATTTATAAGCAGCTTGTGAAATCAAACCAAAAATCCTGCTTGGAACTTGGTTGGGATTGCACTTGATCAGTTTGGGGAGAATTGACTCTTAACACTCAATATTAATCTTCCAATCCATGGACTGGGTATATTGTTCCATTTAATTTGCACTTCTTTAATTTCTCAACAGTGTTTTGTAGTTGTCAGTGTAAAAGTGTAACACATCCCTGTCTAAAAGTATTTCTACGTATTTTGGGTTTTGATGCTGTTATAAAGGATATTCTGATGTCAGACTATCCCCTCTTTATTCAGCCAGTGCAGTTGGAGGTGAATTATAGACAGTTAAAATAGCCCCAGGTGGATGAAATGACCAAGAGCTCCTTCAGAAATGAATGATCTCTTACAGAGAGAAGCACTACAGAAAGATACCTGTACTGAGACATCTGGTTCATCTAAAGAACCAAGTGTTATTGACAGTGAGCCAGGAAGTCAGAAGAGTTTCTGCTGAACGCTACCTCAGATTTCTGATGAGCAATTTTAAAATGTGTATATTTTGTTCTCTGATGAGTGAGGATGGCAGTTAGTATTTAACATGAAAGTAGAGACAGAAACAATCAGTTAGACTTTGCATAAGTAGCAGACATTGGATGGGGAGGGTAGAAGGAAATTTGTGATCTCAGTGTAAGTGTGTTTTATGTGTAAATATGATACAAGGGTGATTCAACATATGAAAATCCATAAATGTAAGATAACACATTAACAGAATAAACAACAAAAGTCACAGGATCATCTCAACTGATGCAAGAAAAATATTTGACAAAATTCAACACCTTTTCATGATAAAAACACTCAGTAAACTAGGAATAAAAAAATTATTTCAACATGATAAAGATCATATGGAAAAAAGCTCAGGGCTAACATCATACTCTGTGGTGAAAAACTGAAAGCTTGTTCCTCTAAGATCAGGAACAAGTTAAAGGTGCCCACTCTTACCACTTCTATTTAACATAGTACTGGAAATCCTATAACAGCACTCAAAAATCAGTTGTGGGGGGCTTCCCTTGTGGCGCAGTGGTTGGGAGTCCGCCTGCCGATGCGGGGGACATGGGTTCGTGCCCCGGTCCGGGAGGATCCCGCATGCCGCGGAGCGGCTGGGCCCGTGGGCCGTGGCCGCTGGGCCTGCGCGTCCGGAGCCTGTGCTCTGCGGTGGGAGAGGCCACAGCGGTGAGAGGTCCATGTACCGCAAAAAAAAAAAACAACAAAACAGTTGTGTTATTATACAATAATAATGAACAATCCTAAAAGGAAATTAAGAAAAAATCCCATTCACAATAGCATCAAAAAGAATAAATTGTGTAGGAATAAACTTAACTGAGGAAGTGAAAGACTTGAAAGACTTGTACACTGAAATTATAAAACAATGCTGAAAGAATTGACACGCAAAAAATGGAAAGACATCCTGTGTTTATGAATTGGAAGACTTAATATTGTTAAAATGTTCATACTACTCAATGCAATCTACAGATATGATGCACTCCCTACAAAGTCCCAATGGCATTTTTTGCAGAAATAGAAAAAAAATTCCTAAACTTCACATGGAACATCAAAGGACCAAGTATAGCCAAACCATACTATTGAGAAAGAAGTAAAAATTTAGAGGCTTCATACTTCATGATTTCAAAACCTATTACAAAGCTACAGTAATCAAAACAATATGATACCAGCACAAAGACAGACAGATAGACCAGTGGAACCAAATAGAGATCCCAGAAGTAAACCCTAACATATATAGTCAAATGATCTTTGACAAGAGTGCCAAGACTACAGAATGGGAAAGGATAGTCTCTTCATTAAACAGTATTAGAAAAACTGTATATCCACTTGTAATTGAGTGAAGATGGATGCTTATCTTACACATGTACAAAAGTTAACTGAAAATGGATTAAAGACCTAAATGTAAGATGTGAAACTATAAAACTCCTAGAAGAAATAATAGGGGAAAATTTAATGGCATTGAAATAGGCAATGATTTCTTGGATATGACACCAAAAGCACAGGCAACTAAAGGAAAAATATACACACATAAAATGATACTACATCAAAGTTAAAATCTTCTGCACAACAAAGGAAGCAGTCAACAGAGTGAAAGAGCAACCTACAGCACAGGGGAGAAAAAATTTGCAAATCATATCAGTTAAGGGGTTAATATCCAGAATATATAAAGAATGCCTGTAACTCAATAACAAAACCCCAAATATCTCAATTAAAAAATGGGCAAAGGACTTAAGTATACATTTTTCTAAAGAGATAAACAAATAGCCAACAAGCATATGAAAAGATGCTCAGTATCACTAATCATCAGGAAAATGCAAATCAAAACCACAAAGAGATATTACCACACACCCACTGGGATGATCACTATCAAAAAACAAGACAAACAACCCAGAAAATAATGGGTGTTGGCAAGAATGTGGAGAATTTGAATGCCTTGTGCACTGTTGGTAAATTGGGACAGCCACTAGGGAAAAGAGCATGGAGATTCTTCAAAAAATTAAAAATAGAACTCCAATAATGATCCACCAATTCAACTTCTCTATATATATCCAAAAGAATGGAACAGGATCTTGAAGAGATATTTGCACACCTACATGCATTGTAGCATTTTTCACAATAGTTCAGAGGTGGAAACAGCCTACATGTCCATCATGTCCATCATTGGGTGACTGGATTAAGAAAATGTGCCATGTACAATGGAATATTCTTCAGCCTTAAAGAAAGAAGAAAATCCTGTCAAAATCTGCAGCATGGATGAACCTTGACGACATTATGTTAGGTGAAATAAGCCAATCACAAAAAGTCAAATACTGTATAATTCCACTTTATATGAGGTATCTAAAGTAATCAAACTCATAGAGAGAGAAAATAGGATGGTGGTTGCCACGGGCTGTATGGAGGGGGAAACAGAGTTGGTCATTAGGTATATAGAGTTTCAGTCATGCAAGATGAGAAGGTTCTAGAGCTCTGTTGTACAATATTGTGAATATAGTTAACAGTATTATACTATACGCTTAAAATTATGAGGATAAATTTGAGGGGTTTTTTGCCACAACTTTCTAAAAAGTGAAAAAGGAGACTCTGGTTTTTTCTGATTTTTCCTTAATACTGACATTCCAAACTCTTTGCTGCAATGTGTTCTTTAAAAGTATATATATTTTTTTTTTTTTTTTTTTTTTTTCACTGCTGTGGCCTCTCCCGTTGCTGAGCACAGGTTCCGGACGCGCAGGCTCAGCGGCCATGGCTCACGGGCCCAGCCGCTCCGCGGCATGCGGGATCCTCCCGGACCGGGGCACGAACCCGTGTCCCCTGCATCGGCAGGCGGACTCTCAACCACTGTGCCACCAGGGAAGCCCCTAAAAGTATATTTTAAAGTAATAATTTTTATTTTGATATAAAGTTTCATAACTTGTGAAAGTATTTCTGATCAAAACCTTTGTGTAAATTCTGACCATATCCAACAAAAATGGGTAAATGTGAAGATATAAATATATGTTTCTATTTTAGATAACAAGATTATGTAATAGGTCTTAATAAAGTAGTCACTGATATCATTGATTTGGGGAATATAATGTCTCTAAAATATCTAGCCTATGATAAATTCAATTTCTAAAAATATTGCTAGCTTTTATAAACATTTTCCCTTATTAAATGTAAACATACTTTTGGATTTGTCTTTTTATCCCACATCTCTTTAAAAATCTAAGGAAGCTTGAATTGATACCTTTTTCTTTTTCTCTGCATTTTTTCTGTACTAGATAGAGACATCAAAATAAGCATTCCATTGAATTTTTTATTTAGAAAAAATGCCATTGTAGCATCTAAGTATTTAAAGGGTATTCCAGGAGCCAGCATCTTTATACACCTGATCTTCCTGTCCATTCTTTATATTTTATATCAAAGGCAGCTTTGAGGGGCATAAGAAGCCACAAATAGAAAAGTAAGTCGTTTGGCCTGAAAGCAGGGAGAGACGGACTGTGGAATTTCTTTGTCTTGGTGGCAGACAGTGCGTTGTGGCTGGAGAGGACGGCGGGTGATTTGTGATCTCGCTCTATTATGTTTTTGTGTGTAACTGTGTGTGTCAGCCTTAGGACATAAAATTAATTGGTGAATCTACCTTTTCAGCTTCCTTTTTTAGCATTAAAAAGTAGCACTATTGAGCCCTCATGCAAAAAACACACAGTGAAAAGTAAAATCTTGGTTCAAAGTAGCCAAAGCAATCATAAGAACCTTTGAATGAAAGGGCCTACAGCTATGTGGAATACTGAGTAATATCTCAAACCAAGAGTCAGCAAACTTTTTCTATAAAGGGCCAGATAGTAAAATGTTTAGGCATCAGTTTCTTGTCACAACTCTGGCCTCATAGCTTGAAAGCATCTGTAGATAGTATGTAAATGAACAAGTGTGGTGGCTTTCCAATAAAACTTTATTTACAAAAACAGGCAGTGGGCTGACTTTGGCCTCTAGGCCATAGTTTGTAGACACTTGCCTTAGAATTTCAATTATATCACCAAAATCACCACCTTAAGAATAAAAGTCAGGTCGATTCAGTTCCCTCCCCCACAATATGAAAAAGCTGATTATCTCCAAAGTACTTTCTGGAAACTGACATTCTGATGGTTTGTGAAAGTTGACTCTGGCATCTGTCCTGGCAGACCACATGTCTAGCAAGATTATAGCTGGTGCCCCTTGAACCAGCAAGTTCAAAATACTGTGAAATGCACTCTTTTATTTCATAGAACTGTTATCATGACCGTTAGGGAGTTATGTTCTCAGAGATCATCTACAAAGGAGAAATGCAAAAGGTCCCGGTACTCTGCAGTGCTGGCAGAGCATGGCTATTAGGAAACCTCATCTGAAAAGACTAATGTCATGTATTAATCTAAACTGGGAAAACCACACACTCAGCTCTGCCTTTGGCCTAGCCGAACTACGTTACTTAGGTAGCAGGCTGTTCATAAGTTGTGTCTTTAAAAAGAGCATGATGGTATCAGAAAAGCCAGTATATTCTTGGAGTCACTTTCAGTTTTTCAGTGTTTCATGTTTCTCATCTTTCCCCACAAACTGACCCATGTCTAGCTTTAGTACAGAGTCTTTTCAGATCTAATGCTTTTGTCTTTTTTTTTGGAGGGGGGGAGGTGGATAATTCTTAGTATAAGCCTTCATCACCTCAATTAACAACTCGCATGTTCTCCCGGCTAATCTCTCTTTCTGTGAAATCCATCTCTCCTAAGTATAACCTACATGTACCAGTCAGTATTCTCTGCTTCAGTGTTTGATGGATCCTTTCTTCTTCAAGAACTTGTTTTGGCTTACCTCCTATTATATAAAACCTATTCTGTGTCTCATTGGGTAAAAGTTGAATCAGCATTCATTGTTTATGATTATCATATAGATTTTTTCCCCTTATTTTTGATGGGCTGGCTAACAGTCAAAACTCTATTGACTTAAAGTTTATTTTTGTTTTAAATAAGAACTCTGAACAATGACATAAATGGAGCCCTCATAATAGCTCTCTATAATTGTTGCTTTGATTACGATCCTGTTTTAGATGTATAAGTGAATACAACTAAACCAAACTTCTCAGGAATAAATTGATAACCTAAAAAACAAGGGTAATGAATTATACATTTTATATATCACTAGGGACTAGTATCTCTTAGTTTAATAACCTTTGAAGTTGTTTGAAGATAAATTAAGATCTCTACATGATTCAATGACAAGAAGTCATTAGTGGTATGGCCCTGATGATCCCTTTTCTCAAATGACAAATTGATAAATTAGTATTCTTGTTTACATAATAATCTCTCCAAGTTTGTTTAATATGATCAGGTCCTCAGAGTCCCATTAATACTGAAAGAACGGGTAGGATCAGATTTTCACAGCACAGAGTAAGAAATCTTTGAGAAAGAGCTGCTGAGAATAAAATGGTCTTTTATCCTCTTACTAAAAGTTGGCTGCAAACAAAATAAAGCACTTCTATTTATTATTTCCTAATTGTTCCAGACATTTATATATATATATGTGTATATATATATACATATATATTATCTTTTTAATTCTCAAGGTCTTCTAATATAGATACTATTTTATCCATAAAGAATCGTTGAGTGCCAATACAGGATATATATCAAAAAACTTGGAGCTTGTATTCGTTCACTTAATTGGAAAATCTAGAGGGAAATCACTCTTGAGGCAGTATGTGATCCAGTGGATCAAACATGTCACCAAAAAGTATTCTTTTTCCTTTACTCTTTCTGCTTTCCATAGTGATAGCTTCATCCCAAGGCTGCCAGTCTTTGTGGTGCTACATGCTGTCCTGTACACTTCCACTTACAGAGAATGCTTCTTTCCTGGTACTTCTCTCAAAAAAAAAAAAAAGTTTATTACATGCTTTAAAGTATCTCCTTGTATCTCAGTGGCCTAAATTAAACTATGTGCCTATCCCCGAGTCAGTCACTGGGAAATGGACTCCATTGATTGGGTTAAGCGAATCTAGGATCACCTTTATTGTTGAGGTGAGGTAAATACTTTCTAAAATGGGAGAAGGGCAGTCTCCTAAAGGAAATTGAGGTGAATGAGGGAAAATTGATGTGCGACAAACAACCAGTCCCTGCTACAACTCTTCCTTATTTTATATGCAAAATAACTTCAACAAAAATAATGATAAGTTGTAGTGTTTATTGTGTGTACCATGTGCTAGGCATATGCTTAGTGCTTTAGACACATTTTAGTCTTCAAAACCATCTTGAGAAATAAAAGGAATTAATCCTTACGGGTTTTTTATTTTGCGATACGCGGGCCTCTCACTGCTGTGGCCTCTCCTGCCGCGGAGCACAGGCTCCGGACGCGCAGGCTCAGCGGCCACGGCTCACAGGCCCAGCCGCTCCGCGGCATGTGGGATCCTCCCAGACCAGGGCACAAACCCACGTCCCCAGCATCGGCAGGCGGACTCCCAACCACTGCCCCACCACGGAAGCCCAATCCTTATGTTTTAAAGAAGTTTAGAGAGATTGAACAACTTACCCCAGGTCACATAGCTAATCATGTACCCGAAAGTGGGGTCTGGCTGCTCACCGCTCAAAAGCCAATAAAGAGGCCAGGTTAGGGGAGAGGAAAGTTTGCTTTATTTTGGATGCTGGCAACCAGGGTGGAGGCGGGGGTGGACACCTGTCCAAAGGCCGACTTCCTCCACCCGTCGCCCCGACAATCAGGGGGCAAGAGCTTTTATAGACAGAGGGAGGGGACTACATGCAAAAACAATACAGTCAGCTCTGACAGTCATCCTGAAATTGGTCATCGGTAGTCTGACAGTGTCATCTTGATTGTCCTAGGTACAGTTAATCTTCAGTTCCAGGCTCGGTTTGTTTCCATTTCTTTGAGGCCAATTCTCAGAATTGTGGCAGCTTATGTCATGGCCACAGCCTAGCCATCATGTAGTTAACTTCTTCCACCTGGTGGTGGTTTCAGTATCTGTAAGACAGCTCACAGGATAAGGCTCAGAATATTATCTACAGCCCTTAAGGAGGAACTAAAGGTCCTCGACTATGCTTAATGACTAAACTATTATTATTTGGTCTCCTTTGACTGTTTTCCTCTGTTTCTGCATTTTCTCACTTCTCTGATTAAACGTATTCTTTAGCTAAAGTTTTTCCACAGACAAAAGGCAGGCTGAGGACATAGGGCGAGGCAAGGACCGTAGGGCCTGCTCCATTTCAATCAGACCTAGATCAGCACGATTTCAATATCCATGTTCCTTTCACCATGTAATGCTGTCTCGTTAGTAAACTAAAAGTTGGCTATAAAAACATGCTAAGAATTGTCTTAGAAATTCATCACTGGTGAAGAATTCTAGAAAATAATCCATCCTGTCTTGGTTTAATGTGCCATACAGAAATAAGCTTTGGTAAGATAGAGTTACAAAGGGGGAGTTATTATCTTGTTTTACCCAGGTATGAACACCACCATCTTATTGCAGTGGTCAGGTTGGGCTACTCCAGCCACACACATACACACATGCATATGCAAACATGTATACACATGTGCTGCACATATGATTATTGTATGTATCACACATTCTAAGAGAGGTTCTTTAAACTGCCACAATGAAAATGACAAAAGAATGAGTTCAAAGAAACAGACACTGTCTCCTACAGTAACCTCACAGTGAATACTACAGATCATATCATCTGATGTCAGTCTCCAGTTCTTCTTCACTAAATGATAATAATCAGGTACAGTCCCCACAGAAATGTTTCTGGCCCAGTCTGAATTATTTTCTTGGTATCCTAGCTTTAGTCTCATAGTCTGTCCTTTGGAGAGTTTAATTTTTGCTTCAGGGTCTTAATGGCTACACTCACCCAATGCTAATTATTTAATTTTTTTCCTGAAGACCTTGCTTCTCAATAGTGTTCTGCAGGAAGCTGACTAGGGCTGTGGAATGGTGCAGCTCTGCTACTTTACTTAAGATCACTGTGTCTGTGGCATGAATAACTATAAATTGGAAATAAATTTAAAACTTACTTTAATGATTTAGTGATTTTAAGCAAAAAACTTCTCTAAGGTAGAAATAGTCTTGGATTAACTAAGAGACAATCAGATACCCTTTGTCTGTATCTTTGGCTGTGTCACAGTATTCTGATAGCTGTATCTAACTCTACCTTCCTAGTACTTTTTTTTTTTTTTTTTTTTTGCGGGACGCAGGCCTCTCACTTTTACCTCTCTCTTCCTAGTTTTTTTTTTTTTTTTTTTTTTGCGGTACGCAGGCCTCTCACTGTTGTGGCCTCTCCCGTTGCGGAGCACAGGCTCCGGACGCCCAGGCTCAGCGGCCATAGCTCACGGGCCCAGCCGCTCCGCAGCATGTGGGATCTTCCCGGACCAGGGCACGAACCCACGTCCCCTGCATCAGCAGGCGGACTCTCAACCACTGCGCCACCAGGGAAGCCCTACCTTCCTAGTACTTTATCTTTATTGACTTGGCATCACTTTTCAGCCAATTTTTAATTATATTTAAGTGTTGTCTTTTCTTTGTTTATTAATCTGGTGTGCATTTGTTCGTTTACACTCTTATCTATTAAGGATTGCTTCTTTGCAAATTATGTTTTTAAATGATGCAGTTTGTAAGGCAGTGGTGTTACAGAAGCATCTATCAAGATGAGCTCAGAGTCTTAAATGTACTAAGTTTTATTGTTGGAATCTAAAGAATTTTATGGCATCTGTCAGGTGCCATTGATAAGCGATGTAATGTCATCCTTTTCTAAACATTATTTTAACATTGAACAAGTACTTGAAAAGCATAGTTCTAACCATTGGAGAGAAGCTAAGGAAGAAATGTTTAAAATTAATAAAAAATTTCATGGGTAGCTTGTCTTCATGCTTATTGAGGTATTATTACGTGCTAGACATCCTGTGGTGGGCACTGAAATTAGCATGCTGAACAACAGAAGCGCAGTTGTCTTCACAGGGTTTACAGGCTGGGCCGGGGATTGGGGGTATGAAGAGGATTATGTGAAAGACTAGTTTAAAAAGAGCAGGAGGCAGAAGGAAAAGTGCTGAATGAGAGCTAGTTTTGGAAAGAAATAATATTAGGATTCCGCAGAACACTGGTGATGCTTTAATCAAATTGCAGGAAAGATTTTTTCATTTGAAAGTTATTCCGTAGCTTAGAAAAAATGTTATGTGGTTTCAAGACCAGAAGGGTGCACTTTTTCTAAACTAGGCCAATGTATATCTAACAAAATAACTAATATATGTGAATATTGGTCCAGGAAGTAACTTGAACTAAATATTGATTTCAAGTCCATTTTAATAGATATTTTTTGAACGTACTAAGTTGAGAAATTAGTGGTAATTTTGCTGTTTACTGTTGCATTTAGGTGTTTTTGTTTCAGAAAATTAAGTCAAGCTTGATAGAAGCTATTTCAGTAATGTTCATAGTAATAAATTTGATATTCTCTTTAAAAGAACAGGAAAAAAAGTAAATTATCTGACACCATTAAGATTATTTTTAAAGCATATAGCTTAGTGATTTTGCAAATGGTCCACCTAAATTTCTGTAATACTGATTTGTGAATAGAAGAGATTAGAAAAAGAACTTTCTAAGGAGAGTTAGGCAGTTTTTTATTTTCTAGGTATTCTCATTAAAGAAAAAGCCATTAAGTCTTCACCTCTAGAGTTGTTCTATTTAAGGAGGCCTAGATCCCTGGTGAAGAGGATGAAAAACATCAGGAAATGACAATTAAAATGTTAATCCCTCTTGCGAAATTCTGGCTTAATATCGGAGAGCCTAATAGAAAGAGAAAGTAGGGATGACTGTTTTTAGAGAACATTCATTCTAATATACTTTAACTTGGTTTTGTTTTGTTTTGTTTAATAATGCAATACATTACACTATACATTAACAAGGAAATTGTTTAATGCCATGCTGTTAGTGAATGCAGTCTAAGGCTACCCTATTTAACATGGTTGTCACTGGCCCTATGTGGCTCCTGAGCTCTTGAATTTTTGAAATGTATCTAGTGCTTCTAAAAAACTGAATTTTGAATTTCATTTAATTTTAATTGATTTAAGTTTTAAAATTTAATTTAATTTCCAGTAACATGATTCAATTATTAGAAAAGGTTAAGTATGTTTGGAACAACCTAGGTATGTGAATCTACTTTTTTAACTGTAAATTTGATGAAATCTAAATACAGATCGAATACTTCAGATGGAAATTTGCATCTAAATTGAGATGTCCCATACATGTAAAATACACAACATATTTTAAAGACTTAGGATGATAAAATGTGAAATATGTCCACAATAATTTTGTAATGATGCATGTTGATTTAATAATATTTTATATATATTGAGCTAAAGAAAAAACATACTATTTCAGCCACTTTCACCTTTTTATTGTTGTTACTTTTTAAAATGTGGCTACCGGTATGCTTAAAATTACTATGTGGCTTGCATTACATTTTTTTTGGACCATGCTGTTTTATGGAGTTTCTCTAAGTCATCACTGGAATTCATTTGATGCACAAAAATGCAATCTGACTCAGCAACTAAATCGTATCAAAATCATAGTTTTCTTTTTCTTTTCCTGTCTGACTCTACTATTAGTGATGGTGTTGTTAATCATTTACTCTTTTAACTCATAATAATTGTAATCTTTTATTTGGTATTAGAGAAAATAAGATTTCTTAGAAAATTTTATCCAGGCAAATTTGTGAGAAACTGTGACAGAGGAAAGTCTGTCTTTGTATGACTTTGGATATTATTATGTGTTGGGTAATATACAGTGTGAAGCACTTAAAGTACTTAAACTGCATCTAAGAAAATTCATGGTGTCTTGGTGTCTGCTTTCTAATAAGATGTGTTCTTTTCATATTTTCTTTTATCCTCACCTTAAATGAAATGGGCAAAAAGTATGGTTAAATGTGTAATGCTTTTTGTTCTGTCAGGTATCTCTAATAGGTGATAAATATGACTTTCATCATGATCTTGTCTCATTGCTCATCTGTCAATTCTTCTAGGAGGTGATTTCCTCTCCTTTCTGAGAAAGAAGAAGGATGAAATAAAACTCAAGCAATTAGTGAAATTTTCATTAGATGCTGCTTCTGGTATGGCCTATCTTGAGAGTAAAAACTGTATACACAGGTAAGGAGAATATTTTTTAAACATTTTCCAGTTTTATTAATAGGGTATTAGAAAACTGATATACTTGCTATCATAAAGCAGTGAATTTCTTTCACAAAACATGTATTTTCTTGTTGGTTTTCATATTTTGTGTGAAAGCATTCTTTGACAGTTGCCTACTTAGTTTACAGAAACACTTGTTTTCTGTCTTCCTGGGGTAAGTATACCTCATTAGACAATGACTTACTAATTAAAATTTGTTTTATTATAATCATGAATGGCATAGTGATAAGATATACCACAAGTTAGTCATATAAGCAGCTACAAACTTATAGCCAAATAAGATTGTTTCATGTGTTACCTATTCTCCTTTTTCAAAGAAATTACTTAGAAAGTTACAGAAAATCCTACTAGTAAAACAATTCATGACAGTGAATTTGGCCAAGGGTAAAAGATTTGAGCACACTAGTTATTACAAAGGAGATTTTAGCAAACTTTCTCTAATTATATCAAGACCATCAACTTGGTTTTAATGCTTTATAGATTGTGGTTTTAGCTGCTTGTAGCTGAAAGTAATCTTTTTTTGCTAAGTGTGAATACAAACTAAGATCTCTTGCAGAATTCATGTCAGATCCTAAATATGGCTAAGTGTATATAAGCAAAATAAAGTGGGGGATTTGGTGTCGTTTTTATTTGCTTGAAACAGCACATGATACTGTTTAACGTGGGGAGGGTTCATTGTCAGATTGAAGCATTGTGAAGTTTAAGCTGGTTGGTTATTGAGGTATATTTTTCTCTCATGTGCTTCATTATGCAGCCTTTGACTTCATATTCTTGTGAGGTTGTACAACATAGAATTGCAGCAGAACAAAGTTATATGCACCTTAAATATACATTTATTTGATCTCAATGAATATTTTTTACTTAATTCCCCCCAAAAATTTTGCTTAGTGTTCAGTTTTATTCTGAAACTAAAATTATGGCTTATGTTTCAAATATAGTTCAACAGTCACTTGTGTTTTAAAATACATTTCAGTAGGGATACTATTTTTCTGGAAATTAAAACAACTAAAACTAAGCTATCATATTCCTGTTTTACTTTCTATGAATATAGACTGTATTTACTTTCAATGATTGTAGATCAAATCACATTGTAATATATATTTGTGAAGACTAAAACAATTGATTTTGGACAAGAATTGCATTATCACTAATTTCATTACTTCATGTTAAAAGTAACAATTAAGGATTTTGCCCTTTATTTAGAGAAAACCTATAATTTTGATTGCTCAGGTGTTAAAGCTACTTTGGGTATCACATTCTCTACTGCAGTTTTTATCGTGTCTCAGATTTTTTTTTAACTCGTAGACTATTTATAGCTTTAAGTCATAATAAATACACGTTCTTGAAACTGTTTTAATGTCAGTTACCAGTAGCAGTCTTTAATTTCTGGTGTGTTGTGGTTGAGGGAACTGTTGTTTCAATTTCTTGCTGCCTTTAGTGATTGCTTTTCTTGCAAATGGATGATTGTATTTTTTTAAGTGCCTCTATCATGAGAATTGAAACCATTCTAAATTGCCGATGGCAGTTAGCTTTTAAAAATTTATCCCACTTACAGAACCATAACATTATCTGCTGTAATTTTATTTTCCCATTTTGGTTTTTAAGAATTTTCATGAATTTCCAAATTTTTGAAAGTCAACCCGCGCTTGACCACATATCCTAGAAGATTGTACATAGTCCTGTACTATTTGCCTGGGGGTAAGGTTTCTGATTGAACATCTTGAACAATGTTGGTGAGAGCAGGTTTGACAAATAGGTTTCAGTGCCGACTTTCAGTGATGGGTAGTGGCTGTCTGTGTTGTGCATTGAGAAGGATTCCAGGATCAGTGACAAAGAGTACAGTGATCAATTAGTCACATCTGTCAGGGTGCTGACAGGCATTAACACAAAAACTCCGAATTTGTCATCTGTCACATAGAATATTTTCTTTTTGTCTTTATTTTCATAAATACATTTTTGATACGATTTTCATTACTAACTATATTATAACAACAATATAATATTTTTCTATAATCACTTCCACTGATACCTTCTAAACTATTTGCTATTCTTATTTCTCTTGTTAATCATGATTACTGGATGAATTTTATGATACCTCTAGCCAGTGATCTTTTGTTCCTCTTCAAACTTAACATAAATGTTCTTTTGGATGAATTCAATTTTTTTCTCTTCCTTTTTGGTACCTCACCAATACAGGACTCTATATTGAGAAAGTAAATCATTCTTTGTGTTGAATTTTTTATGGAAGTGACTTGTGCTACAGAACTGTGTTCCTCTGTGTCATTCTGTGGAACTATTTCTGTGGTAGCAGTAGTAATTGCAGTGGAGTTTTAATTGATTTATATTTAATAGATATACTCAAGACATGTTATATGTTTTTTTCTCCTAAGAAATATCGTATATATATTTATGTAGCATAAATATAACATAAATATATAAATACTATATGTGTATATAGTATACACTGCAGTGAAAAGTATTTTTCCTCATTGGAAGAATTTCTAGTAAGGTATTTCAAAATTTAATTAAAGTTTCTAAAATGTGATTAAAAGTTCCCTTTCATTTTTCAAGTAATGAAGAAAGGCCCCCAAGCTCCATTCTTGACATCCCAAAATATATGTATGTCTATGAATTCTAAAGTCTTTGTCCTACAAATCAAAGCAAAAAAATTTAAATATGCTTTAAATTTTGTATGAACTTATACATTTTATCCTGTTCACTGATTAGAGGTCACTGGAATTCAGAACTTGAAAATATTTCTAATTGCATCTCCCCAGAATATCATCTTAACTTTTGGGGGACGCATTCTCTTTCTTTAGCTTTGTTGTATTGTTTTGATTACTATGAGAAGAGCAGAGCAATGTTTCATTATAGGTAAACAAGTATGACAGCTATAAAATGGAAACAAATAATTGCATAAAGAAATGGCATGCTTTTTTGGAAAGCGTTCTTGTTGTAATTTCCATTTCACTTCCAGGAGTGTTCTCTTGATACACTAAGTTTCTAATTGAAACTATTTCTGCTTATAGTTTGAGAGTGTTGGATATTTTGTGTTTCAGTTTAGTTGTAATCAACCCTGTTTTCTTTATAATTATTCTATAAGCCAATGTGAAATTTTCTTTCCTACTTGTACTTCATACAAATATTTGAAGTACACTGATAAACTTTGCAGGGGTGTGTTTACTTACAGTGCCGTTATTAGATTGCTAGTTGTCACTCTGGAAAAAGTATTAAACCTGATGATTCTTGATGTTAAGTGGATTGAGGTTTGACATTATATTAGATTTAAATGGTAACCGTGTTTATGGTTTTATTGCTGATGAGTTCTACTACAAGATTTATTTTTATTTGGGTTTATTTTTTAAAAATTGATTTTGTGCCATGTATTTTATTTGTCCATGGAAAGTAAAGGAAGGATAAACTCTTGATTGCCATGTATTTGAGTTAAAGACCATAATCTATTGGGAGTCTTGGAAGCATTTCTGCATTTCATGATATTGTATGTCATTGTCAGTGCCAGAAAAGGTATCTAGGGAGATATACTATAGAATATGATTTCTTTTTCTATTTTAACTCTTGTACTGATTCCTCTTCATTTTTGATTACTCTACCACAGTGATGTTTCTTTGTTATGGAGGAAGATTAATAACTCTACAAATGAAAATATATAGGACTGCAAATATTTTATTGTTTGCTAAATGTTTTGCTTATCCATTGAGAACAATGATATTGCTGGCACTTCAAAAACATGAACATTAGCTTATTCTGTGCCAGGATGAGAGCAATATGAGAATCATGATCCCTGCCTTCAGATGGATGTAACAGAAAATAATAATAATGCAAAGAGATAATAAGTTTAGTGACAATGTATACAAGATACCATGGGAGTAATATCAAGAGGGTCTAATATGACCTGTCAGTCTGGGAGCTATGGTGGGGAGTAATCAGGGAAAGTTTTGCAGATGATACTGTTTGAGTGAGACTTGAGTGTATCATTGAATAGAAGGAGAAAGAATTTTCTAGCTGAAGCAAAGTTGAAAGCAAAGTTATATTTTTCATGAGAAAGCATGACAATCATGGAACTACAAAGAGTATAATACTATCAAAATGGGAATACCAAGGAACGTTGGGCTGAGCCAGATAAACAGGGTCTTTCTTTCCAAGGGCTGTGTCTACCCTTTAATTTGGCTAAACTTGGGAATATCTAGCCATACATTCAGATAATTTTAAGACAGTTAAAAGTCTGTGGTTTTTAACTGGAAAAGGAAAGTAATTTGAACAAAATTTACAGAATCTTGAAAAATGTATAATCTTGTGAAAAGGTATAGGTATGGGACCAATTTCATTTTTAAGTTTCATTGGAAAAACAATTTAAGAAAGCTAAGATTGCCCAGAAAGGAACAATATTACATTTCACTTACATATGTTCCAGAAGAAGATTATTTCATCCAGTGATTTCTGATAAGGTTTAAGCATGTGTACTTTTTAAGATAAATGTAAGATGTAACTTCTGTCTTATTTTTGTTGTTTGTGATTTCATATTTCATGAAGCTAAAGATTTGGTATGATATTGATCATTTACATTTTTCCCTTGAAAATGGAAACTCTCTTGAGAGTTTATTTTTTAAATGCAACTGACTAGCATCTGAGTTCTTCCTAAACTTTGAATGTAGTGGAAAAGTATTCTTGTGCTTAATGTATCTGCATATTTTCTTCAGTGTTTTTGAACGCTTCATCTTTTCTGTGTCTTATGATCCTCCATATATTTAAAAAAGGGATCTTAAGATCAGTTTGCAGATTAAGTAATCGAGGCCGAGAAAGATTAAATGAAGGTCACCTAGAGAATTAGTGGCAGGGCCACTGTTAGGTCTTAGATGTGCTGACTTCATTATGACACATTCCCATTCCAGTGTTTTGTTCTGTCTCAATCAAGTAAGTATTCATGAGCCTAACAGCTGACATTTATTGATTACTTACTGAGTACCAGGCATTATGCTAATTAAGTGCTTTTGATTCAATATATGAGAACTTAAGCTTCAGGAGGGCAATAATTTTTACCTATATTGTTTACTTTTGGATTCTAAAAGCCTAAAACAGTGCCTGGCACTTTAAGGTGAATGAGTGAATCCTCAAGGCAACAGTGGGTACTATTGTTGGGCCTGTTGTAACATGAGGAGACTTATGGTTAGGGAGGTTGAGTATCTTGCCCAAGATCATATTAAAAGAAAGTGGCAGATCCGGATGTGGATCCTGGCACTCTGGTTTGAGAGCCCCACTCTGAATCACTACACTGGACTCAGCTGCTTTCCATAAGAAATGCATCTTCTGACCAGTTAGAAGATTCAGGGCAGAAGGCCAGCTGGTGTTTGGTGTGATGGCTCAGCTCATAATCAACATCTGGACTCTTTATGGTCATGAGTAAAAACAGAAGAGGATGCTGAAGCCTGTGAAATGTAATTTTAGAAAGACATACCAAGGTGTTTTCTGTTGTTTTTTAATGAACAGTTGCTGAAATGCAGCAGTATTTTGTTATTGCTTCTCCATTTAATTAGAGCTTGAAATTTTTTTTCATTTTTTGTACACTATTGTTTAGATACCCCCTTCTACTTTATCTGTTAATTAAAAACACAGGATTTGCATAGAAATGTGATAATCTCAAGTTAGTTGACTAAGCATTTATGCCTGGTTTTCTTGTTCTAACATTTGATTATAATTTTGAATATATTAAGCTCTACTTTTAGCTTCTAAACCAATTTTGCTACAGTACAAAGAGGACTGTAATTTTAAAAGTCTCAAAAATATATGGTCCTCCTCTAGTTTAACCTTTGTTTTTTTCTAGAGCAGTTTGGTATTCACAGGAACACCTTTCTAAAAATTATTTATCCTGCTACGTTATTCAGTGTCAGAATTTCCTATCGCTAGTTTCATTCATTTTAATTAAAGGATTTTTTCCTAAAGTCACATGTATGTTTCCAGGAATGAAAAAGGAAGCCTTCTCTTATACTGGAATCAGTTAACACATTGGGTTGAGTTAATGTACCAGAGTATCTAACTGCCTTCTTAGAAAACAAAAATGATGGATTTGGGGTAAAGGGTCAGAGGACGGATGAGTTTTGATTTATGGTTACTGGTAGGAAAGATGCAGCATATGTAGGATACTGTTCAGGAATTCAGCTCAGTCCAGTAAACGGAATGAAAGTCCTTGGGAGTGAAAAGAGAGGGGAAGAAGGGAATAGGAGTATATGAGCACTGTTTCATGGCTTAGTGAGGGCTAGCCTTGTCTTATGTTACATAGAAATGATAGAGGAAAATTAGCCTATACCTCATTCTCTATTATTTCTGACTTTTATTCACTTAATTACATTAAGTACATTTCTGGTTCAGAATGTCAAAAGTGATCTTTTACATTAAACAAACACAAATGGTTGGTTTACCATTTTCTCTTAGGGCCTATTTGATTACAAATAACAGAAATTGCTTAAGCTAATTTAAGCAATAGGAAATTTATTAGAAGGAAATAGAGTTATCTCACAGAACTCAAAAGACAGGAAGTTCAGCCAGCTCTGGGAGTCATTATAATTAGGAACTGGGAAGCAGGAACCAAAGCAGCATCTCTTTCTGTTTACCCTCTGTGTTCACTTGGTCTTTCATTATTTCTTCTTGCTATGTTGCTACTTCGTTTCCCTCTTGCTCTGAAGACTACATTCCTTTGCCCTGATGTGCAAAGATCCCTCAAGTGACATTTGAGTCACAACCTTCCAAGCCCCTCATCTGCAGATAATTAATTACTCTTTGAGGTCTCATTTCAAATTCTTGGCAGAAAGAATTGATTGGCCCAGTTTATATTAGGTGTCTACCCCTGTTTTAATCAATAACATGGCTAGACAAGGGGAAAGTAAGCAGGATGACTGTTACATAGATTTACAGGAGCCGGTTACTGTGTGTGAGGGGATAATTCTCAGAGGATGGGACACATACTGAGCAGTCTCCCTAAAAGATGGCTCCCACGCATTCATTGAATGATTCCTATGGGCAAGCACATTCATTATCTTATTTAGTCTTCATATTTCTATGATCATTTATCTCTATTTCACACTAGAAAAAAATTGAGCCATCAAAATAAGTAACTTGTCCAATGTCATACAGCTGGTGAATGGATGACCCAAGTCTATATCAAGTGAATGACAAAGGCTGTGAAACTAAGCAAAACACTTAAACTATGTGTTAGATACACTTTTCAGTTTCTTCCCTTTTGTGACTGTAAGCAGCCATGTGGGCATCTCTTGTATGAAGCAAATCTTAAAACCATTTAATAAATGCTGATTTAGAGAAAGCCTCGTTGTAGAGATAAGAGAGTGCTTTACAAGTCTTAACTCCATATTTTCCTGGGATGATTCATCCCCACCCAGTTCCTTGGTGAAGGGCTGGTGGGTTTACTCTTTCCTGCAGGTGGTTGTGCAGTCTCCTTGAATCCTAGCTCACACCACATCCATACGACAGACAGGAGATTAAGCCCAGAACCGTGGAGTTGGGTTCATGATTACCCCAGGCATTTGGGTAACCATTGGTTGAATTCAGGTTCTAAAGTAAAACCTAATTTATGCTAGAGTAGCTAGCTTTTCCTAATTAGTCTTGGTCAAATAGAAATTCTGGCTTCTGAGGAATCCATTAGAACACAGATGACATAGAAATAAGCTTAACCTTTTCGCTTGCTTTTTTTGTTTTTTATGTTTGTTTCCTACTCTCTGGCCTCCAAGGCAGGCTCAGAGCAATCAACATATGGGACTAGAGAAATCAAGCCTGAGCCATTTACTGGGCATTGACTCACCTCACTAATATTGAGAATTACTGGGGGTTTTGTCCAATTATTATCTTTAAATATGTTTTTTATTTGATGAAATTCAAAAGCACGATGAGAAGGCCTTTTCATTCCCAGGTTTCCCTTTTCAGGTGTCTCTGTGCCAGTCAGACTGTCTGCCTGTGCACTGCCAGCTCTAACAGCCTGGAAGCCTAGCGTTTGCAGAGCCGTATAACAGCTTCAGCATAGTGGTTAAGCCCACAGATGTGACACTGGAATGCTCTGTGTTTGAATCCTGGCCCTGTAGCACATCAGCTGTGTGACTTTGGACCCCTTCCCCGCCCCTACCTCAGCATTCACTGTAACCTTTACCCTGCTTCATTTTTCATCAGTCCTTATCATGACCTGACATTTATTTTATTTATATCTACATATGCAACTATGTGTATATAAATATATGTATAACAGTGGTACATGTAGACATAGAAACCATAAAAAAGTACTGGTTTACTTTTTATTGTCTGCCTCAACTAGAATGTAAGCTCCATGAGGATACTGGCTTGATCTTGTTCATTCCTTGATACAGTGAACAGTTGCCAGTATCTAGTTTGGGTGCTCAGTAAAAGTTTGTTGAATGGATGAATGAATGAAGTTACCTACTATACTTTCAAAACTCTTCCAATATAAATTGAAGATAATAATACTCTTTCTGACACACTGATTTGGGTTAGACACTGCAAGGCTACTTGAGTAGGAAAGGGATATCTTCAAGCTCTCCAATAAGAAATATCCCTACAGCATTTCAAGAGGCTCACAATTTAGCAGGAAGAGACGACTCATGTCCATACCACTGTAAGATTAGATTCAGTTGTCTACTTAGCCAAGGATGCAGAAACTTTTCAGAAAAAGATGGCCATGTAAAGCAAAAGCAAATGCAGGATATCTCAGTTCACTTGACCATGGTCCCCAGAGTTTCTAATGATGACACTATCTACATAGGATAGGGCCTTGTTGAATCTGAGACACTCATTTTCTTACTAATGGCTGTAATGTGGAGCTTATGACACTATTCACAGAGTACTTATACATCTGTGTGATTTTGTTTAATGTGATATTTTAAACATTGGGCTCTATTGGTTCTTGTTGCTGCCAACAAGTCCACATCCTGACCCTGAAGAAAAAACAAAATTAAAGCCTAGGAATCTCCAGGTGGTTCATCTCTATCTCCAGCCCATTTCACCACAATTTGCTACCTTACTCTCATTACCCTTTTAGCTATGTGTTTCCAACCCTGAGTATGTTTGGGCCAGACACTCTTCTAGATACTAAGACTACAGCAGTATAGGGGAGGATAATAATTTTCCCTCTGCCCTTCTAGGTTCTTGGCTGAGACTCCTGTAATGAAAGACAGATCAACAGGAGAAAAACAGAAGTTTAATAAGAAGTACACCTCCTGTATACATGGGAGATACCCAGGAAAACTGAGTAACTCCCTGAAATGGCCCAAGCCATCACCTTAAATACCACCTCCAGTTAAACACAAAAGAAAGATGTTGGGGAAGAGGGGAGGCCAGTTATAGGAAGTTACCAGGAAAAGCACAGTAAACAAGGGTAAGGTTGTTATGCAGATTTAAGTTGGTGTTTTCTCCATTGATGAGTTTTTAGAGATTTAGTCATCCCTCTCTTCCTGGTAGAGAGGGAGACACCCTTACAAATGGAAATTTCCCTTAAAAAGGGTAACTACTCAGTTTTCAGAGCTTCTCCTGTGTCTGCTCAAATAATCAGCTCAAAATAATCCTTAAGCCTAAAAGGCGTATTTTGGGGCTGCAAATTCTGCTCCCCCTTCAGTGGGGAATAAACAAAACTGCCCTTACGGAGCTTACGAAAGAGAGGGGAAGCAGATAATAAATGCACTTAAAAAAGAATAAGCAAGTAAATATAAAATATTCCACATGGTGAGAAATGTTATAGAGTCACAAAATAGGAGTAAAGGGAATGGGAAGGTAGGGGCAGGCACTGTTTTATATAAGGTGTAAGAGAAGACCCAGAAGAGAGAAAGGAGTGAGCCCTGTGAATATCAGTGAGAAAAACTTTAGCAACTTTGTAGCAAGTACAAAAAGCCCTGAGATAGGCACCTGCCAGGTATGTCCAAGAAGCCCAACAAGGGAGACAGAAAATGAGGTTAAACGGTTATGCGGTGGCCAGATCAGGAAGATCTTGTAAGTCATGGAAAGGGCTTTGCTTTTAGTCTTCATGAGATGGGGGCCATTGAGGACTGACTTGATCCGTCCCAGGTTTTTTAAGGATTAGTTGGAATTCTTTTTTAAAAATAGACTGTAAGGGGGCAAGTGCAGAAACGAGAAGACCAGTTAGAGAGCTATTGCAGTGATCAAAGTGAGAGACCATGGGAGCTGGACCAGGAGCGTAGTGGTGGAGAGCATGAGAAGTGGTTGGTTCTGGGTGAATGTTGAAGGTAGAGCCATCAGGATTTGCTGCGATATTAGACATATGTAAGTGAAAGAAAGAGTGAAAGATAACTTCATATTTGCACAGATATCAAACAGTGATCTTCCAGTATTACTTTCCTCATAAAATCAGGTGACTGTAAGACACTCTCCAATGTTCTGTTTTCTGTAATTCTAGTAATTCAAACATGACTGCTTCAAACTATAATGAGCCAAATAAAAGCAGAACACGTAGTTTTCTTTTTACTGGGAGCCTATAAAATGCTGAGAACTGTGCTAGTGACAGAGTCAAGAGTAGACAGAGCGCCACTCCTTCTGGCATTCTCACTTTCCCACATTAATCTTATATTTCTTGTAATGGAAGAAAATAAAAGAAAGTAACCTCAAGATCTCATCTGCAATTTTTTGCATTTAATTGGACATATGTTTTCCAAATAAGATACAGATCTTTAAGAATGGTACCTTGCAAATAGTATCCTAGGTCACAGACCCATTGATTTAAAGAAATAAGTAAAATTAAATGTATACATAATTTATAGAGGGTTATATTATATTATATAGGGTTATATTATATTATAGAGGGTTATATTATAGAGGGTTATATTTTCCCCTGGGTCTCTGGTTTTATGACTTGTGTATGAATAATTATTATTTACCTAACCTAATAACTGGGTAGTGTTGCTAGTTTATTTAAGTCTGATTAAGTCTGGTTCAAGTCTGATTCTTGGAGGTTTAATATCATCTCTAGGACTAAAGTGACACAAGAGAGAAGATGTCATTCACTTGCTATTTTGTTTACTAAACAAAGGCCATTTCCTTCTAATGTAAGGTTATGTACTGTAAAATTAAATGGCCTCTATTATAATGAATATCAAAGTTTTATAAAATAGCTTAGAGACTTACTGTTTGTGGTCTGGTACACTTATTTATACTTCTTATGAATAGACATTTTTATTATTATAGAAAAGAAACACGTCCCTATTTTGTGTTCTCAAATTGACCTTTTAATACTGAACATTTTTTATTGCACAGTTTGATTTGCTTTTTTGTGGGGAAGGAAATAGTGTAAATTTCCTGTGAACATTTTTCACTGGGTACTTTTCAAAAGGTAGGAGTGTGATAAATATCTGATATATGAATAAGTGGATAAATTAATGAATAAATGAAATAGGTCTTATCTGCTGTCCAAAGTACTAATCGAATGCCATTAGATGACTAAGAACTTTCTGGAAAAATAATCCTAAACTGTTTCACCCCTAAATGTTATTCTTCCATTTTTATTTTTCACTGATTCATTTCTTTATATTGCATAAATGAAGAAGTAATTATGTGTGATGCAAACCAGTATGTGTTACACAAACAGACCAAAATTCTTTTTCTGTTGTGAGTCAGAATGAAGGTTTTAGGATGCTCAGAGTATTTTTTTGATTGTGTGAATGTGATCACCCCAGAGTTTTAGTGAGACAATGTCAGTGCTCTTCTCCAGATATTGTCATCCTCCAAGAGTCACAGAAGGTGAATACTATCCTGTTTCAATCCCTTTTTCATGTAACAGTAGTTATTTTTTATATTGACCCTGTCCTATTGCAGACAATGATCAGGGCTTAAGAAAACAGCAGTAGTTTATAACATGCCAGAAAGTATTAATATTTAACATGTAGTTTGAAATAATTGGGCAGCAAACATCAGATGTATTATTATGTATTAGAGAGCTCAATAGGCACATATTTCATTTAGCTTCTTTCTCCCTTACGTGCCCTCTGTCCATTCATTGTGTAAGTAATGAGAGAATATGAATGGTATGGCTAGAATAGTGCAGAGGTACTTAGTTCCTTGCCTTTTAAGACAGTATATAATGAGTAACTTTAATTCTCAGTGAATAGTATTTCTCCCTTCACTCTTAAAATTCCCATTATACTTTTTTAAAATTAGGCATCTATTTACTTACATAAATTAATGAAGAAAAAATTAAAATAATTATGTCTGCTATTTGAGATATTTTAAAACTCAAGGTAGGACATAACCATATGGCATGATATACAAATAATCTATAAACCTCTTTGGAATCAAATGAAAACATAAATGGTGTGTAATTTAAGAATTCACTCTTTTTTATCACATTGTGCCATATAAATATTAAGACTATTTTTTTAAATATATATTAGTGAAGGAAAGAAAATTATAATTTTCATATCAAATTTATACTTAAATGCATATCCTAGTAGAAACAATTATTGAGATTTCTATATTTTTGCTTTTTAATATCATATAAGCTTGCCTGGTAAAATTCCTCAATTCATAATTTATAAAGCCTCATAATTTCTAAATCAATGCAAAACCATGTATTGAATGCCTTCTTTGTAAAAGGCCCTGTTTAGTCATGCTCTCTACTCTCAAGGAAAATGAGAGAAGTGAAAGATATTTGATAATTTGTTAAAGAGTACATTGGGGGAAGGGAGTGGACAAGAAACAAGAATAGGATTTCCAAGGGCCTTTTATAGTAGGGATTTAAAAAATAGCATACAGCAGTCTAAATTGCAAGAGCCACCCAACAAATACTGGGGTAATTTATTGAATTTCTTTTACGTGACTGGCTGTATTAAAAATAAGCTTAATCCCCAAGGGATTTCTAAATTGACCTTTTAGCATATTTAGCAGAACTTACACATTTTACTTTTCCCTTCTAATTTTATTAAAGAATACTTTATCCACTTACTTTGTAAGCATCTGGGTATTGAAAAGCAGTCAAAGGGCAAGTGTTCCATAATGTTAGTTCAATTGAAGTCATCACATATTTACTTAAGTACTTTCTATGTGTCAAGCACATGGTTGGTGTTTGGAATAATAAATTGAGCAAATCAGATGGGGTCTCTGTCCTTGAGGAGCTTAAAGTCTAGCGAATGAGCCATACATTAACAGATATTCATACAAAGAATGCATTTTAAAGTGGGATATGGCCCCATCCCCAGGCTGTGGAAGGCATCTCTGAAGAAATGACATTTGAATGGAAAGTTAAGTAACTAAGGGAAGATGGAAGAGGAGAGAGGAAACAAACAACTGGGAGAGAGTGGCTTGGAGGTGGGAAGGAGAACGGCCTTTCAAGGCAATGAAAGGTAATCAGACTATGACTAGGTTAAATAGTGACTTGAGATGTGACCAGAGAGGTAGCAGGGCCCAGACCCTGTGAGGTGTAGGCCAGGTGCAGGAGGGTGGTCCTGACCCTGAGAGCAATGGACACCATTGTAGGGATTTTGTTTGTTGTTTTTTAAATTTTTATTGGAGTATAGTCGATTTACAATTTTGTGTTAATTTCTGCTGTACAGCAGTGTGAATCAGTTATACATATATCCACTCTTTTTTAGATTCTTTTCCCCTATAGGTCATTACAGAGTATTGAGAAGAGTTCCCTGTGCTATACAGTAGGTCCTTATTAGTTATCTATTTGTAGGAGAGATCACATTCATGTTCCATGCAGATTACTCTGGCTGCAGTGTGGAGACCGGACTAGAGGGAAGAGTGGGTGCAGGGAAGGGAAGCTTTCAAGGAAGTCAGTATCAAGACATCTTCCATGTTTCTGGCATGTGCAGCTGGATGATAGTTCTCTAGACTCAGGAAATACTGGAAGACGAGCACAGTTTTTTGGTTTGTTCGGTTTTGGGGGTTTTCTTGTGGGGGGAGGAGATTGGGGGTGAAATGATGAGTTTATTTTGAGGCATGTTGAATCTGAAGTGCTGTAAGATATTTGTGAAGACATTGAAAAGGCAGGTGAGTATTTAGAAGTAGAACTGAAGAGAAAGGTCTGACATGGAGATAAACAATGTGGAAATGATGAAAGCAAAGTGAATGAATAAATGGACGAGTGAATCAGTGAAACTTTGAATTAATCGTGAATCAGTGAAAGAAATATTTGAGGGTAAGAAAAGAACATGGAAAAATATATGTGATTTTTAAAAACCATTCATTCATTCATTTAAAAACTATCAGTTCATTTTGCCCCTAGCTTTTTTAAATGAGGAGGCAATTTCAATATTACTTTTAACTTTTGATGGTAGTACCCAATGTTTGTCATTTCTAGTACTGTTAATCTAGTTTGACAGTAAAATGGCTCTAGAATAACGTTTGTTTATTTAACTTATTTGCTTACTTAAGGATTCACTGATAGTTAAGTGTTTCCTTTAATATCTTAAATTATTTCATCTTTGATAACTTATAGTGCCACAAATAGCAATGACAACTGGAAAATGAAGGAGAAAAATAATTTTCACTCTATTCAGAAATGTCCCTAATTCTGTACAAATAAACTATCAGTCAAATTTATAAAAACACCGTTCATAGAAAGAACGCTGTTTCCTTTGGAAGGTTTTCTTCCCAGAGGAAGAAAATTACCCCAGGAGAGTAATGGGTTTTGCTTCTGGGGAGTCTTGCTATCTGGCCAATAGAACTCACTGTAACATGTGAAACAATGTAACAATGAAATACGTGGACACAGAATACAGCTTTGTGTTATTCTCAAATGACTGGGATTTAACAGTGACAGAACCGAAAATGTCTCTTGTTTTTTTCACATCTCAAGGCATGAATATCGGTTTACCTAAAATAAAGACATTTCCCTAGTTTTTCTATGATTTAAAAAAAACAAATTAAAAGAGAAAATTATCTTGAAAAAAGTGTATTATATCTAGATTTTCTCCCTTCCTCTGTTAAGAGAGTGTTAACAATACCTACTTTACAATCAGTGGCTATAAGGTTAAATTAAAATGAGAGATAAGAAAGCCTTTGAGAAAACTAAATGGCAATTCAAATGATACATAGTGTTAAATGACTGTCTAGTTACAGAGGGAGAGGGTGTTGTTCACCAAGGCATATTAGAACTAGATGAAAGAAAACAAAGATGGATGAAAAAATATATGGGTTAAATTTGTCAGTAAAAAAGGTTTGAATGAGGTAAAAGCAGCTGGTGATCATTCTTCTGTATTTACAGTATGGTCTCTATGTAGCTACAGTAAAGGACGAAGATGTCAACCATAGTGGTCTGAAGTAAAATTTACAATTGGCAGCCAGTGCTAGCCGTCTCCGTGCTCCAAACCGGCTACTGAAAGAGGTCACTGCCCAGAGCTATTTGACTGTATACACCTTTTCTCTTATTTTCCTCTTTCCATTTTCAAGGCTTTATTTATTTAGAAGAAAAACACTACAACATTGAAAAAGTTTTACCTGATGTATTTGTCTGTTCCTTTCTTTATAAAAGACAGGAATTAGCCTTTTCCCCATCATCTTTATTAACGCCCTATTTTTGAGCTGAATTGAAACCATTTTATGAAATATTTTAATATTGCTTAAAAAGGAACATTTAATGCAGAAGGGCCACTGCAGTTTTCAGCAGTGCATGTTCTTCCTATTCATCATGTGGCCGTTTGTCTGTACCCTGTTGGGAAGAGCAGACAGGCAGTTTTCTGATCTGACATATCAGATATACTGCCTCTCCATAGCATGAAACATTCATATTTTCATAGATATCTGTTGCCATTTGATTCATCTTCCTGTCTTTCCTGAACCATCTGCCTGTCCAGCTGTCTTTCCCAATGCAAGAAAACATGGTCATGGTCTAGAATCCCCTAGGTTTTGAGAAGAGATAAGAATAGATTTCTGTCACTGCTGAATCTAAAACCAGCCTGGTGGCACTGGAATGCAACGCTCATCTTCCACAATCGCTGTTAACAGTTGCAGAGTTAATAATGTGAGGGGGCTTGTTACATCATTGCTGGACTGAAAAGTGGTTTACTCTTGCCTGCCTGAGCTTGATCTGCTCTAGCATCTTCTGCCTGTGCACCTATGACTTGGACATATCAGGAGTCCTCAATTAAGCAGGAGGAAAGGATACAAAAAAGGTGTGAATTTTATATATCTTTTTCTCATTTTCTTTAAGAAACAAGGGAAACTGAATATTTCAGGAAGCTTTTTATATTACAGGATGAGAAGGTCAGAGAACCACCACTTTCAAATAGTATCTGTTGAAGGAAATCTCTTTTCACCTATTGGGCATCAGAAATTTACTTAAATTTTTTATTTGAAGCTCTTCTCTTTGAATTACTCAGTTCTTCTGAAGTTGTTTAAATATTGTTGCTTTAAACATACACAGGTGCACAGCAGAAGCTGTGAATCTCTTGAAGGGTGAAACTGTATTTCCTTCATGTTAAGGCCTTATTCCCATAGGTAGCACAGTGCCTGGCACGTAGGACAACTGAGTAATGTGTGTATTAAAGAATCAAATGTAGATTATTAGTTAGGGAATCTTAAAAATTTTGCAGCACAAAATATACCCAGTTTTTTAAAATACTATTTGATAATGGTACTTGGTATAAAAAAGTCAATTCCCCTTATTTTGCTCCAAAGGGCATAATATACTCAAAATGTTATCTAATGCTAAGTTATTTAATATGCAAGAGAAAAGCCATGGGAAATAAATAACAGGTGAAGCAAGACATCAACATAGAAAAATATATAATCAGAGGCATAAGAATGGCATTTCTAAGATAGTATTGCCCTTACACTTTCTCAGTGCATGTGGTAATGATGGTTCCCCTACTGAAGGACATTCTTAGACATGGAAGTCTTTATGCACACAGTCAGCCATTTATAGGCAGTGTTGGGTGCTCATTTCCCTGCCCACTGTGGTAATGTTCATCCCTTGGAGGTACAAGGACTTGTCATATGATTGATTCCATAAGCCATGTCTTTTGTGACTTACCATTAATGCAGATGGTGAGCATGGCACACCCAGGACTAAGTTCAATATCACTAATTTTTTTAAGGTTCCTAATAGCTCAGTTATTAATTTTTTCCTTTGTCACTTTTGAACTGTACAACACTACAGATGTTTGAATAGACAGAAGTAACCTTTATTAAAGTGATATTCTGTGAATGGTACTACCTCTCTCATTTTTCATATGCTAATATCAAGACCTCATTGCATATAAAGATATCTGTAATATTGCGCACAGGATGTGGGATTGCTGGGTCATATGGTAGTTCTATTTTCAGTTTTTTAAAGAACCTCCATACTGTTATCCATAGTGGCTGTATCAATTTACATTCCCACCAGCAGCACAAGAGGGTTCCCTTTTCTACACACCCTCTCCAGCATTTATCGTTTGTAGATTTTTTGATCATGGCCATTCTGACCGGTGGCGCACAGGATTTTAACTTGAAATTTTTGAGAATAATAAAAGGATTAGATGAACATATATGAATCCTTGCTCTAGAAATTTTTCTTTAGGGCCAGATAGTCAATATTTTAGGCTTTCCAGGTCATCTGCATCACAGCTACTCAACTCTGCCATTGTAGGACAAAAGCAGCTATAGAAAATATGTAAACTAAACGGCATGACTGTGTTTCAGTAAAGCTTTGACCTGTGGGTCAATCATTTAAAAAGGGTTACATCCCTCTTCTAAGCCTTTCTATCTCTTTTTTCCTTTGAGACCAGGTTCAAATCCTCCTACCCCCACCATCTTCTTCACCTCTTCCTCCCTGTTGTCTGATCTGGGTGTTACTACCTTCCAAAACGAATGTCTTGTTTCTCCAACTACATTGTTAGCTATTTGATTGTTTCCTTCCTTCCTTCTTTACTCCTTCCCTCGTTCCTCCTTCTACCTCCTCAGTTCTTAGTAGATGAGCCAATAGATATTTGTTCCTAAAAATGAGTTAACTCTTAACTATCATTATGAAGATATTATGAAGTAATTATTTTATTTTAATGTCTCAGGCCCTAACATAGTAGCCATTCAATGCTTGTTGTTGCTAGAAGATCTTAATTTTTTTCCTAACAGTATTAATAAAACTTTAGAACAGTGGTCCCCAGCCTTTTTGGCACCAGGGACCATTTCGTGGAAGACAGTTTTTCCACGGGTGGGGGGATGGTTCAGGCAGTAATGCGAGCGATGGGGAGCGGCAGATGAAGCTTTGCTAGCTAGCCCATCACTCACCTCCAGCTGTGCAGCCCGGTTCCTAGCAGGCCGTGGACCAGAACCGGTCCATGGACCAGGGGTGGGGACCCCTGCTTTAGAACACGTAAGACCAATTAGGCAAAAATACGACAAAGGCCTAAACTGTAGTAGACATGGAAAAAAGATGAAAAATTAAAGACAATTTATGCTTATTGATAGGAGTCATTTATCTCAGACCCAAATTAAATACAGATGTTTTCCGAGTAATACTATCATACATATTAACCAGCCTTGGCAGTTGTTAAGTGGAAAAAGGCTTACGCAGGCATAGCAAAGTAAGTGGCACGTTAACAAAGTATCTCTACGTCTAGGAGTTTTGTAAGATTCACTTATAATAATGGTTTTCTTATATTCAGGTTATTCACCCTAAGATTATGAAAACACTCCAAGTTATTTTTAGACATCTCTATAAGTACAGCTTATTAGTACTCTACCAGACAGATTTTATAGGAGTTTTTGCCACGAAAGACTCCTCTTCTTTTGGAAGGATTATTATTTTCAGCTCCCACTGACTTTTCATGGTTTGTGGTACTTTTATTCTTACAGTTTGTAGTTAGATGCTTTTTCTTTATAATTCAAAATTGTAAGACTCTACCATACAAAAATATGACTGTAAGTTCTTCCCTTTTTTCCTACTCCTCCTCTTTCTTTTCTTAAGCCATGTTGGTTTACTCTGTGCAATTGTTAGTTCTGTTAGGGAATTCTGAAATAAGAAGCTCCCTTCCAAGTGTTTTTTTCCCCTTGGAAAAGAACATATAAGACATACATATGCAACCAGACTGTAACATGGAAAATGATGAGCTGCAAAAGAAGTCAGATCAAGTAGTTTGAATTGAGGAAACATGACTTCCATCAGCTCAGATGAGTGAGCAAGAGAGAATGTGTTAGAACCCTGTGTAAGTTACAGATCTCAGACTAATGGTACTGGTGTCCTGAAGAGGTCACCGCACTTCCAAAAATACTTAAACTGCACTAGAGAGATGGAAACCTGTGAAATATGATTTTTACCAGTTTTCTTTGCTGATAGATATTGACAAACAATGTAATACTGCTGACTGTAGATATCAGTTATAAGGGAATTGTTTTAGCTTTAGCCTTGGTAAAAGCTTTGACTGCTTTGTAGATTTTCTCTTTTCCCTTTGCAAAGAGAATGTCAGATGATCCAAAACAAAACAACAGTGTCAACAAATTGCTTTATTTCTGCTTGCAAGTATAATTTGACAATGTGTTTGTTATGTAAAATGTTAAGAAATTAATCACTCTTCCAGTTTTATAGCGTACCCGTTGAATTAAATCAATCTGAACCACGTTATTTGTTTAAAATGTTGCAGTTTTGCCTTATTCTGAGAAACAAATGGATATTCACATTCTACTTGTGCTGATGTCCTTGATTGTAGGCTGCCACCGTATTTCAAGATAATTATTACTGATGCATCCTGTCTTCATACACATAAAACATTTGCATTGCATTTTGCCTTTGGGATGTCACTCTTTGTAAGTAGACAATCACATAGTTTGAGTGAAGACAAATGGCATTTTAAGCATAATGTTATTTTCCAGTTCTTCTTGTATGAATGAAAATTATTCAGCAGTTCAGAGGAAGGACTTAAGTGAAGTAAATAAAGAAAAAGTATATCCATATGTGATCAGGCTTTTTAAAAATGTCAGAACATAAGATGAATGGAATTTCAAGGTTTATGATAAAAGATTTAGCTACCTTCTGTCAATATACGTCAGAACTCTTGGATGGGAACCTGTTGTGAGACAATTTGTCCAGGCTTTTTGGTTTCCATTTTATCTACCATCTGGGATTTTACTTTTATTTTAAGGGACTTTGTTGACAATACTGATTCTTTCTCAGGTGTAGTATGTTAACTCCATTATGCTCATAATGTTACAAATACAGAAAAGTTTTCTTCCCTCCAGGGTAACATCCTAGAATGGTAAAGGTAATCCATTAAGCATTGAGCTTGTTTTTCTATACATGGATGAGATCACTGTATGAAATGCTATGGGTCAGAAGTATCATTGACTACAACATAATGATTCCCATGTGCTTTTAATGTATACAATTCTACAAGTTCATGCCAAACAAGGAAATATCAAGCTCTTATAAATCATATGGGCATAATTATATACTCAGGTAGGGATAAATGTACATTTTTCATTTTGTGAATTTAAAATATCAGTGCTGGGAAACCATGTGTAAGATGAGGTCCCTGGGAGTAGGGTTTTCAGATGCCTACATTTTTGTAACAATTAGCTATATATTATACTGATATGCACCCTCAGTAGTGAAAATTGATGGTAGCTCTGCCTCCCAGTCACTTAGCAAAGGGACTTTGCATCAAATTGGAGTCACCAAATGTTTATTGACTAAGTGATAATGTGCTAATGTAAATAAAAGTTATTTATAAATGGTGAACTATACAAATAGGTAACATTATTATTTTTATTGTATAGAATCGGACCTAGAAGCTATTGTGTTGAAATAAAGAGAGAGAAAGTATTACGTACTACTTGTGGAGTATATATTCCCAAGTATACTGACATAGTTCTTAAACCCATGAAAAACATCTTTCAAATATTTTCTCCTAATTTTCTTCACTTAATAACATTGTATTCACATTTACTTTTTAAATTAAAAGCTGTGTAACCATTTTGTGGTGTATGTAAAGACTGAAGTTTTAATACTTCGATCAATGACTGCTAGGCAAAAGAAGGTTAATTTACATTTTCACCATTGCTTCTTTTAGCTAAAGAACATTTTAATCTTTCAGTCATCTCAGAACATCTCAGTCAGTATCTCTATAAGCCCATAAGTTACTCTTGTGGGCTTATGTTAGCAGTGATATTGACCAGAAACCTTTCAAAGGAACAGAAAACTAGGTGCTTGGCAGTTTCCTTTATCCTTGTTATAATAACCAACTTGAAAGCTTTGAGAAACAAAATGCAGGGGGAAATTATTAGCAGTATTCTTCCATTCAGTGGCTTGTACAAAAGACCAATAATTCATACGGAGTATGAACACCTTGAGCACTGGTGAAATGGAAGACATTTTTCATTAGATGCCTGTATAAATTCCTAAAAATCACTGTGTGGATTCCCTTTCCTTCCTCTGTGTTCAGAAAGGCATCAGTTTTCCTTAGAAACATAACACCTGTCATCTATAGGATTTTGCTCTGTCCTTTCTTACAGATGTTTTTGTTGGTGGTTTTCTTTACCACCTTCATTGATGGACAGCAGCCTTCAACTGAGATCTCAAAACTGTGACTGAGCCAATTACTTTACCTCCTGTGGGAGAAAAGCATTTAATAGGGAGAAAATATAAGATTAGAAATGTGAGTTCTCCTTTTAAGACAAGTTGACTACTACTCAGTAGGGAAAGTCTTAAATCAAATATTTTTTTTTCTTTCAGTAAACTTTACTGTTCTCAAGATCCTAATACCTCAGGAGATAAATATTTAGAATTATTGCCTGTACTTTCCTCGTATATATGTTAGAACCCTATATACAAAACAGTGGATTCAAATGATTTGTGAACCATTGTTTGGATAAATATATAACCATAAAGTAAGAAGCACTGTGAAAGTAGTGATTTAAGCATCTTATAAATGCATACAAAAGATTTTATGTAAATAAGTTTACTAAGTTTTTCTTAGAGGTGAATTATATTCAAAGACTGTAAAAACATCTGCAGTTCAGTTTATTGTCTCCTCATACTACAGTCAGATTTTTTAAATAACATAACAGCCCCCCCCAACTCATATAACACAGTCTGTAAAAGTAGGATAATAGCAGTACTTATAGAATTTTGGTGAACTTTGTGTTTAGCACAGTGCGTAGAATATTCTGATCACTCCATCAGTGTGAGTTAGTATTAGTAGTAATAGTATTGTTTTCTAAATGTTAAAGTAGCAGACAGGAACTACTGGATTTTTATTTTAATCTCTTGATGTACTTCTTCTAAAATCTGATATTCCCAAGTGTTTTATATTATAAATCATCTCATGGAAGACTTTGTTACTTGAGAGGTAGCAGTTTTAGGGTAACAGCATCCACACATTGTCCTTAATACCCTTGTTCCTAAATTGGAAATTCTTCTTAGGCATCACCTCTAGGACTCCTTGTTCTTCTGACTTGTCAGAAAGGATGAAACAGTGAGGGCTCAGACCACTACATCGAGGGATGGCTCATTCATTTCTTAGTGCTCAGAACCTCATATCTACAGCTGTTGTTTCTTTCCTGATGCAGCCAGTAATTGACTCAGTTCCAGAAACTATACTTTCAGTCTGAGAGACTACCTGACCTTTATTGAATTCTCTGTGGAAAACTACAGTTATGTGCTTGGAAATAATTGCTGATGTACCTTTAAAACACAGAAAAATACCTCTAAACATCCACCATGTGGTCTAGGATAGCTACTTAAGTCCAAAGGAGACTTCCTCTCCCCCTCCCTTGCACCCAGTTGTCTAGTCATCTGGGCCCCATTATATGTGCATTCTGAGGTAAAGGCCCTGCAGCTTCCCATGCTTGCTAGATCTTAAAGCAGTCCAGCTCCATTCTTCTTGGAAGGGCTAGAGCCATAGGAGCAGTACTCCCTTGTTTTTATCCTCTGTTTACTTATTCACCTTAGCCATTATATATGGAACTACTACACAGAAGGTGCTTGAAGAAAAGAGAGTTTGAGATCTTGATTTCAGAGCTGTGCCCATCAAAACCCAAGCATAGACAGGAAAATTTTCTAAGTCAAAGTAATCGGATAATTTTATTTTCAATAAAGGGATTGATTAATGAATCAGAATTCACTGCCTATGCCATTTCTCACAGCTATGAACTTACAGTGAATAAACCAAACCTCCTCCAACCTACTCTCTACTTTCTTTCATCTTGCAGACACTGGAGTCTTTATTGTGTGCAAAGCATTGTATTAGGTACTGGCTGTATCACTCCTTGTAATTATATAGCTTATAATCAGGTACAGAAGGCAGATAAAAAGGTAAACACATAATTAGGTATTCACTAGCTGTGATAAAAGCTGTGATGGAAGCAAACAGGATACAATGATGAGAATAAATTGTATGGAAGGGGGAAGGGAAAATCTACTTACATGGGGAATCAGGAAAGACTTCTGAGAATTATTCATTTTGGTGAAAACTGAAGGAGTTAGCAATGTGAAGACTGGGGGGAACAGGATCCCAGGCTCTGTTTTGAAAGGTCGCTGTGGGGTCCACCAGCCAACAGAAAAGATTATAATAGACTCTTACCCTTTCACATACTTCCAACACATAGAAACCTATTAATAACCCCTGAATTCTTAACTGGAAAAATTCTGAGATTATTTTTTACAGTGTTTTAAATATTTATTGGCATTTATTATATGTACTTCCATCTAATCATGGTTTATCTTTCAATGTCGTCACTTTGGGGAAACAAGAAGACTTTGTCACACATCTGTATTGAATGCCAGTACAAAATTCTAAATACAGATCATTTTAAGGTTATCTGCCTTTGGGGATTATCTCTGCTGCTATTTATTACAACACATAATTAAGACTTGTATATATATTGTGTGTTTGTGATACCTAAAATAATAATAAATTATTAATGTTAATCTATACAAAACATACTTCAACTCTTGTTTCATTTTTATAGATTACTGTTTTAAGAAAGGTATTCCTAATTAACTATATTAAGAATCATAAAAAGTAAAAATATCCTTCTTGTTTTTATGTTCAAACTTAATTTTTACATTTCACTTGGGACCCAGTATCAGCCAGAAGTAGGCCCCTGAAATCAATACACATGTTCTCTAAATAACAATTGTTGTTTCATAATAGCATGGACCAAAGAACATATATCTCCTCAGCCTCTCCTTCTCTACCCAATTATTGGTCACACACATCTTTGTCATACCTTTGTGAGATATACAAGTTTTTTTATGAGAGAAATACAGGTAACTATTTCTTAATTATGAAGTAGTATACTTTAAGTTCCTAGATCCTCAAGGTATATTTTTTACATGTAATCATGAACTTTGGCATATTGTGAATACCTGTGACCACTTTCAGTTGTCAGTTTCGTCGGCATAAAATAACAGTCTTCATCTTAATAAGGCATTCACAGTAAACACTTCTAGTATCAGTACGTGATTTTAGACTGTTGTCTTTGGCCTCGTTAATAATTTGATGACATTTCTAAATTCATATTTTGGAGTTACTTAATAAAAAGCAGGAAAATTGCAGTTAGGCTAGTTTGTCATCATTTGGGTGTTTGCTGCTTTATGGTATGCACTTCATCATGTGTATAATCTGTAATGCAGCAATGTAGAGTGAGGATTATAAGTACTATGCTGCCCACACTAACATTCAGCAATACCTATAGGTTAATCAAGCATAAAGTTCTTAAGTATGTGGATGGCAATGTATTAAAATAATGAATTCACATGTTATGCAAATAAAATGGATTGTAATTTTTAATATCTGGAGCATGCATTTAATATACTTCCTGCTAAAACTGAAATGTAGTTTTTCTTTCATTATAAAATGATTCTAAAGTATATATAGAAAGATAAATATGCCAAAATAATGAAGAAAACATTGTAAAAGCTAAAAGGATGAAGAAGTTTCCCATTTGTTTGTTAAAACACTTTATAAACCTATAGTAATTAAAACAGTAATGTGTGGGCATAAATGTATACAAAAATATTGGGAAAATAGAATATAATGTCAAGAAACAGACTAAAGTATAGATAAAGATTTGGAGTACATTAAAAGTGATATTGTAAGTTAGTAGGAAAACATTTATTTTAATGAATGGTGCTGGAACAATTAGCTAACTATTGGTGCTAGGGCTGGGATGAGGGCAGAGGAATAAACTTAAATACTCACACTTCATTTTATTACAAATGAACTCCAGATGGAGAACCTTAATAGTCTGTTAAGGTTAAATAATTATTATTGGAAATATGGAAATTTTATAACTTAAAAATTAAATGATATTTAATATGTACCTTAATATTCTCATTAATTCTTCTAAAACCTTGCATATCTATGTATACTAACTTTATTTTTTTCTTGTTCTGTTTAATGCTAAAAGTGATATATTAAAGTTCTCTATTATTTAGTAATTTTTTCAAGACCTCCTTGAATTTCAAGCCTCTTTGCCTTTTATTTATTGCCTGTTGTGTACTTCCACATAGCAATCAACCAACCACTGTTAATGGAAACCTGGAAGAAAAGGTTTGAAATAGGTGTGGTAAACTAAATCTGAATATTCCATAACATATAAAGAGCTCTTAGAAAGCAATAAAAGAGCAAATAGAAAAATGAACAGGCAGTTAATTTAGGACATGAACAGGTTTATTAATTTCTAATAAACATTTGAAAATGAAGAAATGTAAATTTAAAACAATGAAATATTTTCTGCTATCAGATTGGTAAAGATTTTTTAAATCTTTAATTCTTATAATTAATAAGTAACAAAAAACACATTCTCATATGCTCTTGGAAGAGGTATATATTGGTACAAGTTTTTTGGATTCAAATTATTAAAATGTACTAAACATCTGTAAGAATGCATACCCTTTGACACAGCAATTCACCTCTTAAGAATTTACCTCAAGGGACTTCCCTAGTGGAGCAGTGGTTAAGAATCCTCCTGCCAATGCAGGGGCACGAGTTCGAGCCCTGGTCCAGGAAGATCCCACATGCCACAGAGCAGCTAAGCCCTTGCGCCACAACTACTGAGCCCACGTGCTGCAACTGCTGATGCCCACGTGCCTAGAGCCCGTGCTCTGCAATGAGAGAAGCCACCACAATGAGAAGCCCGTGCACCACAATGAAGAGTAGCCCTTGCTCATCGCAACTAGAGAAAGCCCACATGCAGCAACGAAGACCCAATGCAGCCAAAAATAAATACATAAAATAAATAAATTTATTTAAAAAAAAAAGAATTTACCTCAAATCAGTAATCAAAGGAGACATAAAAAACTGTTTTGAAAAATATACAGTTTTGGATTGTCTATCATATCATTGGATATAGTAGCAAATTTTGGGAAACATCCTAAATCTCAACATATATGAGATTCTAATTTTACTATTAATAGACATAATCACAATACTAAATAAAGTAATTTTATAGAAATAAATTTATATTTCTATATGCATAAATATTGATACTTTAGGACATATAGCAATGTATTAATAATTGTAGATAGGTTTTCTTTTTATACGTTTATACTTATCTCTGCTTTCAAAATGATTCAGAGTGGACATACTTTACAATTAAAAAAAAAAATGAAGCCATCTCCATATTTTAAAAATGATGAAGAAGGTGATTAAAGATTTTATACTGTAGTAAATATCACAGTTAAAATATATTTGTTTAATAAGAAATTTGACATTTAATGTGAGATTTATGTATTTGGTGAACTTTAATTGATTTTTTTCACATTTTGATGCTTAAAAGAGATCAGTTTTCCCCTGAGGAGGCTTTTTTTTATATTCCTTCCTCTCTTTACTGTACTATCCTAGCACTTATCAAAGATGACAAACTATAGTCCTCTGTTAATTTATCTGTATCTTCTATTAAATATATCCAATGAATATGTAATATGAGCCACTATGCTATTTAAAATATTCTAGTAGCAACATTAAAAATGTAAAAAGAAAAAGGTAAAATTGATTTAATAGTATAGTTTATTAACTCAATATATTAAAAATTTCTTATTTTAACATGTAATTAATATAAAACATTATTGAGGTATTTTACATTCTTTTGTTTGTTTCACAAGTTTTCAAAATCCAGTGGGTATTTTATACTTAAAGCACATTTCCATTTGGATTAAGTGTGTTTCAGATGTCACATGTGGCTAGTGGCTACCATACTGACCAGCACAGCATTAGAATGTTAATATCTTTCAGGACCAGGGCATCTCTTTTACTCTTATATCCCCAGTGCCTAATAAGTGTCTGGAACTTAGTAAGCACTTTTAATATTTGTATCTGCTTCTGCAGAATTTTTTCTGCTACTCCTACCTCTGTAGTATCACTTGCTCTGTTGTACTTTTCATTTACATGCCCATCTCCCGTAATAACTGTGTGTTCCTTAAAAGAGCAACCATGTTTTATTTAACTTTATATGCCTGACATAGTAGATGTTCCATACATGGTTATTGGAAGGAAGTTGGGGAAGAAGAGATAATACTCATTTTTTATTACAGAGAACTTTTTTTTCTGGTAATTCAGTCTCTTGAAATATTATATGTTAAATCTCAAAACGTCAAATAGAATTATATAGCGTTGAGCAATAGAAATTGAAAAACCTCAACTCTTCATTTACTGGGTCTTTAGATTAAGCCATCCAAAATGGTTGATCACTGATTTTCTTTTTGAAGATCACTATGGTTTAGAGCTTCAGTAGCCTTACTTAATATAACTCTGTCCCGTGTTGAATAAAGTTTATAACTACAGAGTTCTTCCCTGTCAATCCTAATAATCCCTTGCTGTAACATAGGACTTTTTTCCTGTGATCCTCAGTGGAGGCGGACAACAGTTGGTCAGCATTAATCATAATGTGAGCTTTCACATTAGTAATGTTACTTATTATATTTTCCTTCAACGTTGTTTTTCTAAATTATTGAACACGAATTTTTAAAAATTCACTTCAGAATTTTAAAAATATATTTTTCTAATAAAAAGATGAGATCAGTAATGTATTTATTTATTGGGTTTGTGAGATATCTTTCACCACATAAATGATGTTATAAATACCACTGGTGAGCACTTGTCGACTGTCAGTAATAACTGAACAGCTATCAAATGCCAATATGGTGTTAATTGCTAAGAGCAAGAAATAATCTAATTTTTTTTTTTTTTTGTGCTCTTCACTTATAGTTTTATTTTAGATAGGGGCCTAGGAATCACTGTTGAGCCATGTTATCATCTTGCATACTACTTATCAGAGTAGCTGGAGTGTAAATTAAAATAGGTTTACTGTCAGACCCAGTTCAAATCCAGGCTTTGCTACTTGTCTGGCATCTCTAAATCTTACCTGTATGTTATCTATCTCATAAATTAGTTGCAAGGTTTACACAAGAAAAATCTGTCTGAAGTACTTGACTATTTATTGCACATATATGCATTAATATATGATTTTTGTTTTTCTGACTTACTGCACTCTGTATGACAGTCTCTACATCCATCCACATCTCCACAAATGACCCAATTTCGTTCCTTTTTTTGGCTGAGTAATATTCTATTGTATATATGTACCACATCTTCTTTATCCATTCATCTGTTGATGGCCATTTAGGTTGCTTCCATGACCTGGCTATTGTAAATAGTGCTGCAAGGAACATTGGGGTGCATGTATCTTTTTGAATTCTGGTTTTCTCTGGGTATATGCCCAGTAGTGGGATTGCTGGGTCATATGGTAATTCTATTTTTAGTTTTTTAAGGAACCTCCATACTGTTCTCTATAGCGGCTGTATCAATTTACATTCCCACCAACAGTGCAAGCGGGTTCCCTTTTCTCCACATCCTCTCCAGCATTTGTTTGTAGATTTTCTGATGATGCCCATTCTAACAGGTGTGAGGTGATACCTCATTGTAGTTTTGATTTGCATTTCTCTAATAATTAGTGATGTTGAGCAACTTTTCATGTGCTTCTTGACCATCTGTATGTCTTCTTTGGAGAAATGTCTATGTAGGTCTTCTGCCCATTTTTGGATTGGGTTGTTTGCTTTTTTACTATTGAGCTGCATGAGCTGTTTATATATTTTGGAGATTAATCCTTTGTCCGTTGATTTCTTTGCAAATATTTTCACCCATTCTGAGGGTTGTCTTTTTGTCTTGTTTAAGGTTTCCTTTGCTGTGCAAAAGCTTTCAAGTTTAATTAAGTCCCATTTGTTTATTTTTCTTTTTATTTCCATTTCTCTAGGAGGTGGGTCTAAAAAGATCTTGCTGTGATTTATGTCAAAGAGAGTTCTTCCTAAGTTTTTCTCTAAGAGTTTTATAGTGTCTGGCCTTACATTTAGGTCTTTAATCCATTTTGAGTTTATTTTTGTGTATGGTGTTAGGGACTGTTCTAATTTCCTTCTTTTACATGTAGCTGTCCAGTTTTCCCAGCACCACTTATTGAAGAGACTGTCTTTTCTCCATTGTATATCCTTGCCTCCTTTGTCATAGATTAGTTGACCATCAGTGTGTGGACTTATCTCTGAGCTTTCTCTCCTGTTTCATTGATCTATATTTCTGTTTTTGTGTCAGTACCATATTGTCTTGATGACTGTAGCTTTGTAGTGTAGTCTGAAGTCAGGGAGTCTGATTCCTCCAGCTCCGTTTTTTTCCCTCAAGACTGCTTTGGCTATTCGGGATCTTTTGTGTCTCCATACAAATTATAAGGTTTTTTGTTCTAGTTCTGTAAAAAAATGCCATTGGTAATTTGATAAGGATTGCATTGAATCTGTAGATTGCTTTGGGTAGTATAGTCATTTTCACAATGTTGATTCTTCCAATCCAAGAACATGGTATAGTTCTCCATCTGTTGGTATCATCTTTGATTTCTTTCATCTGTGTCTTATAGTTTTCTGAGTACAGGTCTTTCACCTCCTTAGGTAGGTTTATTCCTAGGTATTTTATTCTTTTTGTTGCAGTGGTGAATGGGAGTGTTTCCTTAATTTCTCTTTCTGATCTTTTGTTGTTAGTGTATAGGAATGCAAGAGATTTCTGTGCATTAATTTTGTATCCTGCAACCTTACCAAATTCATTGATTAGCTCTAGTAGTTTTCTGGTGGCATCTTTAGGATTCTCTATGTATAGTATCATGTCATCTGCAAGCAGTGACAGTTTTACTTCTTTTCCAATTTGCATTCCTATTATTTCTTTTTCATCTCTGATTGTCATGGCTAGGACTTCCAAAACTATGTTGAATAATAGTGGCGAGAGTTGACATCCTTGTCTTGTTCCTGATCTTAGAGGAAATGCTTTCAGTTTTTCACCATTGAGAATGATGTTTGCTGTGGCTTTGTTGTATATGGACTTTATTATGTTGAGGTACGTTCCCTCTATGCCCACTTTCAGGAGAGTTTTTGTCATAAATGGGTATTGAATTTTGTCAGAAGCTTTTTCTGCATGGATTGAGATGATAGTATGGATTTTATTCTTTAATTTGTTAATATGGTGTATCACACTGCTTGAATTGTGTATACTGAAGAATCCTTGCATCCTTGGGATAAATCCCGCTTGATCATGGTGTATGATCCTTTTAATGTGTTGCTAGATTCTGTTTGCTAGTATTTTCTTTAGGATTTTTGCATCTATATTCATCAGTGGTATTGGTCTGTAATTTTCTTTTTTTGTAGTATCTTTGTCTGGTTTTGGTATCAGGGTGATGGTCTCATAGAATGAGTTTGGGAGTGTTCCTTCCTCTGCAATTTTTTTGGAAGAGTTTGAGAAGGATGGGTGTTAACTCTTCTCTAAATGTTTGATAGAATTCACCTGTGAAGCCATCTGCTCCTGGACTTTTCTTTGTTGGAAGTTTTTTCATCACAATTTCAATTTCATTACTTGTGGTTGGTCTGTTCATATTTTCCATTTCTTCCTGGTTCAGTCTTGAAAGGTTATACCTTTCTAAGAATTTGTCCATTTCTTCCAGGTTTTCCATTTTATTGGCATATAGTTGCTTGTAGCCATCTCTTATATTGCTTTGTATTTCTGTGGTGTCTGTTATAACTTCTCCTTTTTCATTATTAATTTTATTGATTTCAGATCTCTACCTCTTTTTCTTGATGAGTGTGGCTAAAGGTTTATCAATTTTGTTTATCTTCTCAAAGAACCAGCTTTTAGTTTTATTGATCTTTGCTATTGTTTTCTTTGTTTCTTTTTTATTTATTTCTGCTCTGATCTTTATGATTTCTTTCCTTCTGCTAACTTTGGGTTTTGTTTGTTCTTCTTTCTCTAGTTCCTTTAGGTGTAAGGTTAATTTGTTTATTTGAGATTTTTCTTGTTTTTTGAGGTAGGCTTGTATAGCTATAAACTTCCCTCTTAGAACTGCTTTTGCTGCATCCCATAGGTTTTGGATCATCGTGTTTTCATTGTAATTTGTCTCTAGGTATTTTTTGATTTCCTCTTTCATTTCTTCAGTGATCTCTTGGTTATTTGGTAACGTGTTTTTTAGCCTCAATGTTTTTATGTTTTTTACGTTTTTTTTCCCTGTAATTGATTTCTAATCTCATAGCATTGTGGTCAGAAAAGATGCTTGATAAGATTTCAGTTTTCTTAAATTTACTGTGGCTAGATTGGTGACCCAAGATGTGATCAATCCTGGAGAGTGTTCCATGTGTACTTGAGAAGAAAGTGTAATCTGATGTTTTTGGGTGGAATGTCCTATAAATATCAGCTAACTCTATCTGGTCTATTGTGTCATTTAAAGCTTGTGTTTCCTTATTAATTTTCTGTCTGGATGATCTGTCCATTGGTGTGAGGTGTGAAAGCCCTCCACTATTATTGTGTTACTGTCGATCTCCTCTTTTATAACTTTAGCGGTTGCCTTATGTATTGAGGTGCTCCATGTTGGGTGCATATATACTTATAATTGTTATATCTTCTTCTCAGATTGCTTCCTTGATCATTATGTTGTGTCCTTCCTTGTCTCTTGTAACATTTATTTTAAAGTCTATTTTATCTGATATGAGTATTGCTACTCCGCCTTTCTTTTGATTTCCATTTGCATGGAGTATCTTTTTTCATCCCCTCACATTCAGTCTGTATGTGTCCCTAGGTCTGAAGTGGGTCTCTTGCAGACAGCATATATATGTATCTTGTTTTTGTATCCACTCAGTGAGCCTGTGTCTTTTGGTTGGAACACTTAATCCTTTCACGTTTAAGGTAATTATCGATATGTATGTTCCTATTACCATTTTCTTAATTGTTATGAGTTTGTTTTTGTAGGTCCTTTTCTTCTCTTGTTTTTCCCACTTAGGGAAGTTCCTTTAGCATTTGTTGTGGGACTGGTTTGGTGGTACTGAATTCTCTTAGCTTTTGCTTGTCTGTAAAGCTTTTGATTTCACCATCAAATCTGAATGAGATCCTTGCTGGGTAGAGTAATCTTGGTTGTAGGTTCTTCCCTTTCATCACTTTAAATATACCTTGCCACTCCATTCTGGCTTGTAGAGTTTCTTCTGAGAAATCAGCTGTTAACCTTATGGGAGTTCCCTTGTATGTTATTTGTCGTTTTTCCCTTGTTGCTTTCAATAATTTGTCTTTAATTTTTGTCAATTTGATTACTATGTGTCTCAGCATGTTTCTTCTTGGGTTTATCCTTCCTGGGACTCTCTGCTCTTCCTGGACTTGGGTGGCTATTTCCTTTTTCATGTTAGGGAAGTTTTCGACTATAATCTCTTCAAATATTTTCTTGGTCCTTTCTCTCTCTCTTCTCCTTCGGGACCCCTATAATGTGAATGTTGGCGCATTTAATGTTGTCGCAGAGGTCTCTTAGGCTGTCTTCATTTCTTTTCATTCTTTTTTCTTTATTCTGTTCCACAGCAGTGAATTCCACTGTTCTGTCTTCCAGGTCACTTATTCGTTCTTCTGCCTCAGTTATTCTGCTATTGATTACTTCTAGTATATTCTTCATTTCAGTTATTGTATTGTTCATCTCTGTTTGTTGGTTCTTTAATTCTTCTAGGTGTTTATTCTTTAATTCTTCTAGGTGTTTGTTAAACATTTCTTGCATCGTCTCGATCTTTGCCTCCATTCTTTTTCCGAGGTCCTGGATCATCTTCACTATCATTATTATGAATTCTTTTTCTGGAAGGTTGCCTATCTCCACTTCATTTAGTTGTTTTTCTGGGGTTTTATGTTGTTCCTTCATCTGGTACAAAGTCCTTTGCCTTTTCATTTTGTCTATCTTTCTGTGAATGTGGTTTTCCTTCCACAGGCTCCAGAATTGTCGTTCTTCTTGCTTCTGAAGTTGTATAGTTTTGCCATGTTTGTTCCTGACCAGCTTTCATGCCAGGCCTCTTTTTCTCTGTTCAAATGTCTCTAGAGCCTCTGCGAAGGCACCAACCTTGGTCTAGCTTTTAGGAATTTGGGAACGTATAAGAGGAGGATAAGGCTAGCTTCCAGTTAGAAGGAATAGAGCCATAGGGGAACCCAAGACAGTATCCAAGGTAAAATCCAGCTCATTAATCACAAACTGACCTAACAAGCCTCCCATCTACAGGAGAAATGAAAGAGAATGAACCAGTGTCTGGTGGAAAGTAGCCACAAACAGAGATAGGGAAATCAGTGGTAGGGAGGTGGTAAGAGGCTGAGCTTGGTGAAAGACCCATAAAAGATAAGTACTCTTCATAGTGCCCTTGTGACTGCAACCCTGTGAGGATATAAGCAAGTAAGGACACCAAAACTGTTTTTCAATTCCACTTCAGTCTTTAGGGCTTGAGGTTTCTATCAGGCTTGATTCTACTCTTTTCCTTATGGACTTGGCCCCCACCCAATTAACTTGGGAAGGATGTCCTGTCCTAGTTTCCTCCTGAAGACATAATAGGCCTACCATATAGCCCTAGCCCCCAACTGATTCACTGATTGGCTCTTCCCAGTTCCCTCCAGTGTAACTCAAGCCTGGAGGATTTCTGTCACATTGGAACTGGAGGGACTTCTGCCTAGGAAGTGTAGGAGAGGATGTTACGTGTAGGGCTGAAACAAAGAATATACAGGAAAAGGAGGGTGGGGAAAAGAGGAGGAACAGCTACTTTACCCCTTGGTTTACTAAAAGAGGAAAATACTTTATCTCCTTGAATTGCCCATGGGATACTTGCAGGTCTTCAGGGTGTTTTGTAATTCATACTATTCATTATTAATTATCTTGCATGTTTTTTGTACTGGGCATTATCAAAGACAGTAAAAAGATGTTAGAAGAGAGATTCAGTGAGACCATAATGTTAACTAAAAGCCTTAGACTTAGCTACTCTCCCCAGAACTTCCATTTTTCTTGTTTGAAGCTGTACTACTGCCTTAAAAATTCTTCATTTCTCCAGTTTCTCCCACTCTTTTAGGATGCAGTCAGCTGTCTGCATCCTAAAAGAGTGAGTTTCCATCTGATGTTTCACAGATTGGAGGCTGTGAAGTCACTTACCCTCTCTGAACAGTTAGACTATTCTAGTTGTCTAAGAAAGCAATGGAGGGCCTGTACTGTGGCACATGCAATGTGAATGACAAGAAGAGGTTAAATTCAAGAGTTTTTTCAGATGTAGAGTAATTATAAATTATTGATGTGATAGAGTGAAGAAAAGGGAAAGGTCAAAGAAGATTTTGAGAGTACATTTCTAATGAGGATAGGGGGCCCATGGCAATCCATGAAGTAAGATAGGGAATAAGAGTCAGGAGCAGATTTGTGGGGGAGGAACTATTTGACATTTGTTTTGGACTTGTTCGAAATAATTGTAGGCCATCTAGGAAGAGGAATCTTTAAGAGTCCAGCTGAAATAGTGGAGTGGGAGATATAAAACTGGGATCTGTTGATGGCTCTATGTGATCATTAAAGCCATGAGAGAGAACAAGATTGCCTAAGGAGAGAGAAGTGGGCCTGGGCTAGAGCAACATTTAAGGAGTAGGAAAAAGAAGAGCCATTGAAAGACTCAAAAGGAGCACAGAGGGGCTGGATGGGTCAAGGGAGGTATAGATGAGCCTCAGGTCTTTTCTTTAATATTATCTATCCAAATCTTCCCCTTGTCTCCCACAGACACCTTCCTGAATCTCTGTCCTGCTGCCAACCCTGCAGAAGATTCCCACTCCCACCCTGTACCCCAAAAGGACAGGGCCCATGTCTTTACTTCTCATTCTTCATAACTTAGGGACCTTAGTAAAGGATAGGAAAATTGTTTCTATTGAACCTTACCAAGGGAGCATTTTTAAGGAAATATAGTTTGACCATTAACTTCAGATGTCAGAAGTAGTTTTTATTTCATTTTTTCCCCATTAAGTTTTAGAGATTTTCTGGTTAAATCAATATAAAAATTGTAGTAATTATATGCGCTGGTATGAAAGCAACCCCCCCCCCATTTTCTTCTCGATAGGATGTGTAGATATGGGAACACACATTTTGCTGACATGTTCTGAAGCTTAGTATTTTGATAAATTTACCTGGGAATAAGAATTGATTGAAAACTTCTCAGTTTTACAGTGACTGAGGTTAAGTATCAGTTAGAAAGATGGGCAGCCAATTAGCTGACAGGACCTGCACAGTGCTAGATGGATTGCAATAAGAAAATTGAATCAAAGAGAGAACACTGCTATCAATTACCAACTGACTGGAGAGTATGTTATTGAATCATATCAGAAATAAAGGCCAAAACTTTTTTCTCTGACTTCCTGAAAAAGCTCAAATTGCAAATACCTTTAGTGCCTAGTAAGCAAAACAGTGCTGCCTTATGTAATGTGAAATATTATCGTAGACAATAAAAGTGCTTAGGTTGTTTTTGCTGTTAGCAGATTAGGCCTGGTTTTATTCTGTGAACACAAAATCCATATTCACATTACATAAAAAAGTAATGCATTATTTTAGTGGCTCTTAATAGTGATTCATATAAAGCCTTAAATAGAAAAAAAATTGGTTAAAGTAGAAGAGAATTACACCTATAATAAATTAAAATCACATTTCCCTTTTCATTATATTGGATAATTACACAGACACAAAAGAAGAAATAGTACAAAAGATATCCTTTCTGAAGCAATATTAAAGTCATCTTGAACTGGGCAACTTACCATATATTAATCATAAGGTCAGTTTACTTTATGTGCATATTAGCCAAATTTTTCATATAAATCCCATGGAAAAGAGTTTGGTTGTCATTTGTAAGATATGTATCATCAGTGGTGTTGTTACCAGGGGCACAGAAAAATAGAAAAATAGTGTTATGAAAGACCTAGGCAACTAGAAAATATATCTTTTTAAAATTGTCATCAGAAAGCTATTGATCTCCCATCCAAGTACTAACCAGGCCCAACCCTGCTTAGCTTCTGAGATCAGACGAGATCAGGTGCATTCAGGGTGGTATGGCCATAGACAGAAAGCTATTGATGATTTTTGAGAGAACAGGGGAAAAAAATTACTAAATTCTAAACCTGTTGAAATGATTTTGGAGTTTGATGCTGCTCCTTATAAAAGTCTTGGACTTCAAATGCTTTTTCCTTTAACACCCCTGTTAGTGATAGAAAAAGATTAAAGCCTTCTAACTTATAACTGGAGACATTAAGAATACACAGAAAGTGCCTTTCATCATCTGAGTCATCTTATAACAGGGTGGAGTGTATTTAAATTGCAATGAACTAGGGGGAAAGAGATTGTTATGTGATGGAGATAGACATTCTTATCATTTATGTGAGTGGAGAACTTGGAGAGTTGAGCATTCTCCTCATAACTCATTACTTCCCTTCAACTCACAAGCAGTGCCAGAATCCACTGGACCCATGCTCTGTGAGAGCTCCTCTTCCACCACATTTCTTGCGTATGTTTAGAGAACTGGAAAAATTTGTAGGAACTAGTAGCTACCTACATGTGTGTCCCTATAAGGGTCTACGTTCAAGTATGAGACTGAATGGAGGCCTAACTAGGTCAGCATCTCCAGAGGGCACAGAGGTGGCCTCTCTTACCTTGTGTACCTAACATGATGAGCTCTACATGGCACTAGAGAGGACCTTTTTCATGAGTAAAAAAAAATTTCATATTTTGAAAATATAAATTAAACTTCCTTTCTCCATTTTCCCACAAGCCATGTTAATGATATCCTATTTCATCAAAAGTATCTGAAGTATTTATTAGGAATGTGAAAAACTCACAAAAGTTTCAGGTTATAAAATCATTAAAGATAGCAATTTTTTTCCTCTGCAGTGGACTTGATTGAACATTCACTAAACTGAAAAGCCATAAGAGGTACTGCAGATCAACTGTAAATATCACCTATACTCCAGCCATCACTAAGAACAGAAAAGTTTTGCCTTCTGTATCAGTTAGCACAAGCTAGATTATGCTGCAGTAACAAACAACATGAGAATCTCAGGAACTTAAAACAGCTAAATGTATTTCTCACTGCAGTCCATCATGGGTCAGAAAAGGAGCTCTGCTCACAGACACAGGAAGAATCTATTGCTTCTACAATCACAGAGGCAGGGAACTTGCCAAGCCATGCACTGGCTCTTAAAGTTGCTTCCTAGACATAACAATCATCACTTCTCAAAATTTACTGACTAAATCAAGTCACATAGCCGTGCTTGGGTTCAACTTGGTGAGGATGTATATGCTCAGCATGGTGAGGTATAATCCTCCTACAGGGAGAAACACTATACATTTGTGCGCAGTAATAGAGCTACCACAGTGGTAATTCTACCTGCTATGCCAGTGGAGTATAGGTTCTTGAACAGTTTCCTTGGTTTGTTGTGATTTTAAAAGCCACCAGCTTAGAAGTCTAGAGACACATCAGGTGGGAGAGGCCTTAGACTTCATGGCCTACTCTTTCCAGTATGGCTTCCAGAGCATGGATTCCAAGGTTCTTTCTTCCTAATTTGTGAGCACCAGTGAAATTTCCATGAAAATTATTACCTCCACCGTGATTTCACATAGTAGCTTTAGGCTGAGGGGAAAAAAGCATTAAAAACCATCTCTGTTAGGAGACTGAAGATAGGAGGAGGGTACAAGAGACTGCTATAAAAATCTGTTTACCTTCTGTTATGGACTTAATGGGATTTTTCACTAGGAACTGCTTTTTTTTTTTTTTTTTTTTTAGGAACTGCTTTTTACATGAGTTTTTGAAAAAATTAAATAAGTTGTCAGTGAACCATACTAAAGCATTTGGAAGCTCAGTTCCATTCTTCATTTGCTTGACTCTAATAATCTGACCCCAACTCCCTTCCCCATTGTTTTTATTATGTAAATTATATGCATGGCAAGCGTGGGTGCATTGTTTGATGGAGAGCCACTGAACAGGTGTGGGAATTAGACAAAGAGGCTTCAGTTTGGGAAGTTTTCATAAAAGAGGTAGAACTTTAGGGACTACAAAATTGTTTGAAACTGTTAAATTACAAGAACTATACTTGAGGGAAATAAGAATGACATGCCTTCATGGAGCATTTATTAAACAACTGCTATAGAACAGACTGTGCAAGATGTCAGGGATCCAAAGAAGAGGAAGAAATGATGTTCCCTTGAAAGACATACAAAAGCATACCTAGTGTACATAATCATTTGGGGGAAACTTTGGAGGGAGATTTATTCAAAGGCCTCAGAAGGCAAATTCAGCTAACAAAAGACATGAAGATGGGGGAATTCCCTGGTGGTCCAGTGGTCAAGACTTGGACTTTCACTGCTGTGGACCCAGGTTCAATCCCTGGTTGGGGAACTAAGATCCCACATGCCGTGCTGCATAGCCCCCCCCCCCCCCAAAAAAAAAGAAAGAAAGACATGAAGGTGGACTAGAGAATAGGAAGAAATTAAGCATCAGAACTCTCAGTGACAGTTCAATATATATCTTGGCTCTGAGCTCTTTTTACACTTCATTTCGGCCCTTCTGTGAAATCTACTGCTTTGTATGAAAATGTGAGACGTGTAGAGTATTAGAATTGTAGATTGTATTCTAGTAGTCAATACTAATCGAGCTTAAAAGTTCTACCTCTTCAATGTTAGGGAGATTGATGGCCAGACAGTGACAAATAGGTCTTTTTTGTTATTGTTCTGTCACTAAAGATGGGATGTGATTACTTGATGACAAAAGCAACAACCTTGCATCACTTCTGGCCACTCTAATTTAGGCAAGAACCCAACTAGGTTGAGTGGTCTGTTCCTGTTTCATTAAGAAGGAGTTCAGGGTCAATGAAAAATGCTAGCAGCTTTGTCATCCCATTAAGTAACTCGGGACAGTCCAAGTCAACATTTGTAGCAATCTTGAGCACATCAGGAAGAGATATCAGGGAACGAGATACTGTACTGCTCGAGCCAGATTCACTTGCAGAGCACAAAAAGAAGAGCTTGTTCTATGCAATAAAGTGCTTGACTATAGACACATAAATTTAGTTGTCTTCTTGCCAACCTAAAAGATAGATTGTCTAATCAGTCTTGTGAGTATTGAGTTAAAGAAAGACCAGCAAAAACATTTGGGGAAAAACTAGGGTCCAGTGTGAATAAATCTTTCTTTAACTTATCTTTCATCTCAGAACTTTCTTCCAGCCAAACTGCCACTCACACTTCAAAATTCAAAGGTCTCCTCCTCTTCTCAAATATTACCTCCTCGGAGGCCTTCCTGTCAACCTTGTTAAAATCATCTTCCCCTGCTCCCTTACACTCTGTATTTATACCTGCTCTTTTTTCCCTAATAACAGATAGAACTATCAGCAATTGTATTATTTATTTACTTGTTTATTGTCTGTGTGTCAAACTAATTTGTAAGCTCCATGAGGAAAGGAATGTATCCTATTTACTGTTGTATCTCAGTAAATATTTGTTAAATTAATTGTCAAAGCCATTACTCACCACAAATGCGTGATTTAGGAGAACACATTTTTCCTGGGGAAGGCAATTCATATAGCTGAAAGTAGAGAGCTCCCTAGGCTTCGAATGCCTTCTTCCCTGCTCTTTTTTTTCCCTAATACTTTTCCTTCTACCATTTTTTACTGATAGTTGTTTTTATAAAAGTAAATAGTATTAAAACACTGATAATTTTAGAAGTCAAACATCAAAATAGTTCCTTGTGTCTCAGAGGCTGCGTGGGAGTCCTTCATAAAGTGCCTACTGGAAGGAGTAAATGTTCATTGTGGCCCTGATGGGGCCTCTGACCAGCCATGGGGCCCTGGCTTCCTCCGGAGACCCAAGCCTTCCATGGAAAATGAGGAACTTAGAGGGAATCCTTTCAAGGCCTTCTACTCTGTAGCATGCTAATTGTGATTATCGACATCTAGGTGATCTTTTCTCACCCTCATTTATATCCTGAAAAGTGGGAACGCCTGAGAAAGGGAATTTGTTTGTATGTTTATTTGTCTTAGGATTTTGTTTAGTTTGGTTTGGCTGAGCTAGCCAGAACCAGAAAGCTTTTCTTTTTTTGGCTGCAGGGCTTGTGAGATCTTAATTCCCCAACCAGGGATCAAACCTGGGCCCCAGCGGTGAAAGTGCCAAGTCCTAACCACTGTGCTGCCAGGGATTCCCCAGGAAAGCTTTTTAAGGACCTAGTCAATTTCCCTTCATTCCTGGAATCACTACAGGCCCGAGAGCTGCTACCAAATATCGTTTGGACCTCCTAAGGACACAGAGTGTTTCAAGAGCTTACTGTATTCGTAGAGCAAGAAAGGAGTGTAATGAATATGAAAACAAATGTGAATACCTTTTGTATTCATTCTAATTCCACATTAAGAAAATTGGAGAACATGAGAATAAATATGATACTGAATTTGTAACAATTTCTCTTTAATTCTTCCCTCTATGAGTAATCTTCAAGTTGTGAAGAGACAAGTGCTGCTGCTTTTATTCATCAAATCTCCTGTTTCTGTTTTTTTCAGGAAGCTCAAATAATCTGAATAGGATTATTTCCTTTATTTTACTTTCTTGATTGAAAACATAACCAAAATTTTATTGTTATGTTTCTTACAGACAAGAATACATGTTTGTGCTAACAATGTGTGGCAAACTTGGCTATAGAAAGCTTTGCCTAACAAAATTCTATTTTTCCCTTCATTGTAAACTTTCTAACAGCTCCAGTGTTGCACACGCATATAAAGTCACTGACTACCTAATGTGTCCCAAAGAACAAGGTGACCCTCACCAGAGCTTGTACAGCCAAAACAGGAAAGTGACTCTCTCCCCAAAGGAAATGCTGTCTTTGAAATCTACAAGCTAAAAAATAGCAAAAACATTTCCTTGTAGAGCTTTAACTACAGCGACATAAAGAAGGAAACAGGATGTTTAAAGAAAATTTTTCATATGACTTTATGAAGCTAAATCAAATTATGTGCTTTGGTGCTTTAGGTTTGCTTTACAAATATTTTCTTGCCTGAGTTGTAAAGAATTCTCTCTCTCTCCCCCTTAAATCACTCATCTGTGCTTTGCAGTAGTTGGCATCAACCAGTACTTGTTATCTTTCCAGCAGACTCGGAGGGCATCCTGAGTGCTAGCAGCATCTAACATTCAAAAGCAAAATAATGTTTTTCAGGGGATCTTTATTCAAGTGTGGTTCAGTGTTTTCTGAGATTATTCAGAGTTGAGATTTGTGGAAGAGAGAGAGGCTGTATACGTAAAGAATGTTGTTATTGGGACTTTATTATTGTCACTGATATTGCATTTGTCAGGAAATGTATGTTGATGTGTTTCTGTTTGCTTTTGTTTAAGGCCTTGAGTAAATGGGCTGATACTGAAGCTATTTGGCTACCTACAAAATAGACCTTACAGTTTATAAACTGTATATTATTATGTTTAAAAAAATAATAATCTCACAGAACTTTGTATAAATAACAGAGAGAGAAACTGAGATGATTTACATCTTGATATTTAATTTTTAAGATATGTACACATAACATACCAGGCAAGCAGTTAAGAACTATGTGATAGAAAGGTTCCTCTCAATAAAATTAAGAGAATTTTTTCAAATATACTTTTTCATCAAAATTATATGAATATAAACAACAAAAGAGGAAGACTGATAGATATTTGCAGCAAAAATATCTTTAGTTTGCAGCACTTTTCTAGGGGTTTTAAAATATTTGGGGGCTGCAAAGTAGAGACTTAGGTCCAGCCTCTTCCCATCTCAGAAACAAAAGTAGGAAACTTCTGATCTAATCCAGCTGGCAGTAGAGAGATTAAATACATGTATTCCAAGGCTACTGATGGGAGTAATATTATTGACTACTAATCTTTTCATGCTTATAACATATCTATTTATGTCTCTTCTTTCATTATCGTAATTGTTTTATCTGGCTTGTTTTTACCTTTCTACGTGTAGTAACATTTCCTTATATGTCAGAATTTCTAAATTATAATTTTGTGACATTTATCCATGTATTCAACATGTATGAAGTACCTATGATTTATGACATTATATACATCATATAATTACATATGCTTCAGAAAAGACACAAAGTCCTTCCTAATCCACATGTCATAGATGAAGTACTGACAGAATGAACTGCAGAGTTTAAAATATTACTCCATATGGCAAGTACAGCACTGGCACAACTTTACTTACCATGCTGTATGCATCATTATCTTAGAACTGATGGGTTGGGAGGAAGTTCAAAGGAGATTTTATTAAAAAGCAGAATAGAGCCTTAGAAAATCTATCAAAGTATTCAGTAATGTGATAAAGGAACAATTAAGAAACAATAGATTTTTAATTTAAACACCAAGAATAAAATTGAGACAAAAATGTTGGAAAAATATATAATATATATGACAAATGACACTTTTAACCATAAAGACTCTTTATAAATCAATAAATAAAAAGTAAACAACCAAATGGAAAAATTGGTAAAGGCAATGAAAAGGCAATTGAAAATGGTGAAAAGGCTATTCACAGAAGAATAATGACACAAATGCCCCCCAAAAAACATAGGAAAAAATTTTGAATTTAGCATATTTATATATTTAAAATTTTAACATATTTGAAAAAAATGTTAAAATCCCATAGTCGTAAAAAATGCAAGTTAAAAATGAGTATCATTTTTCTCTTGAAGATTGGCAAGAATCGAAAAGAATGCTATGATGAATCAGTGTGAATGAGGATATGGGAAAACAGACACGCATATGCCCCTGGTGGGAGTGCAAATTGCACCACCTCTTTGGGTCGTAATTTTAGAATATGTCCCTAAAATTATTCAAGTTTGCGTTAGTTTATCCCAGATATTTCACTTCTAAGAATATATTCTGTGAAACTAACTGCAGAGGAGCAAATAGATGTGTGTGACCACGTGTTCATTGCAGTCTTATTCATGATAGCCCAAAAAAGGGGGAATATCTGGAAAAATAATCTAAAATGCCCAACAATCAAGTGTTAGTTATATCAATTATAATATGCCCATTAATGGAACACAAATGCTGACATTATAAATCCTGTGATGCAGGAATATTTGTTGGCAGGAGAAAACGTTCATACTATATTCCTAGCTAAAAAACAAAAAGGAGGACAAATTTCAGAATCTACATGAGACCACTTTTTTAAACAGTGTATATGCACACAAACATAAATATTCTCTATACAAAGAGAATATATATATGTATATATAAAGAGAGAGAAAGTAACACTAATAAAACACACCAAAATATTAACAGTGATAGCTTTAGTTAGATTTCAAGTAATTTTTTTTCTTTTTTCTTCTTCTAATTTTCCATATTTTTTCCACTAAAAATTATTTTTGTAATTAGGAAAAAATTAATTTCTCCATCCATACTCAAATATATTTATTTTGGAATTACATATAATGTCAGTTTTTCTTCTTTAATTATGTATTTCTTTGGTAGATTTTTTTTCTATGTTGTACATATTTATATGGTTAACTATAGTAGGGACACCTCTTAGCTGGGTGCACTCGGGTGCTGGAATCTATATATGATAGCTCCCTTACCGGGCATGCAATTATTTAGCAACTCCACCTATCCAGAGCACGTTAAGAATGGGAAATAATCCATGAAAGATCTCTAAAGCCTAAATAAATGCCGTAAAATCCCCTGCATTGAAACTCCCACACTTTAGATATGGGAATTTTCCTTTGGAGCATCTTGATTTTTTTATTCTAAGCATAAGCCTCTTAAGTTTGGTTTTCAAATTCGCACAGATTTGAATCAGCAAATTAGAAAAGGCCATGGGGGGCTTCCCTGGTGGCATAGTGGTTAAGAATCCGCCTGCCAGTGCAGGGGACACGGGTTCAAGCCCTGGTCTGGGAAGATCCCACATGCTGCGGAGCACCTAAACCCATGTGCCACAACTACTGAGCCTGCGCTCTAGGGCCCGCGAGCCACAACTACTGAGCCCACATGCCCCAACCTGAAGCCCTCGCGCCTAGAGCCTGTGCTCTGCAACAAGAGAAGCCACCGCAATGAGAAGCCTGCACACCGCAACAAAGAGTAGCCCCTGTTCACCGCAACTAGAGAACAGCCCGCATACAGCAGCGAAGACCCAACATAGCCAAAATTCAAATAAATAAATTTATAAAAAAAAAAAGAAAAGAAAAGGCCATGGGAAGGGTGTAGACCAGGGAGAGAAGAAACAGACACTTTGAGAAACAGACAAGACAGTACAAGAAGGAGGCAATATTCTTATAGCAGTAGATAGCATGTGAGAAGAAATCTACTTCCTTTTAAAGTCTCACTCAGGCATCACTCTCTTATACTAAAGTTTAGTCATCGTTATTCATAATGATTGCCAGTAAGTCATGGGGGACACAGAGACGTTCTTTTCAGTCTGTGTAGGAATGTAAGAGAGTGTGCTGCATTTTAGGAAATTTTTCATTAAAAATGGTTAAAGCTATTTAAAGGTTTTTCTCAAAGGGTTATTAACCCTTAGTTACTTGGGTATTTTCCTTATGTAAAATACTTATTTCCTTGACCAGGACAGTCAAAATGAGGCTTTGCTGTGTGTGTATTATCACACGGCAAGAGAGTCTCCTGCAACATGATTTGATGGTTAGGATCATACATACCAAAGTAGCAGTGAGTGTGCAGGATAGTTGTGAGGATGCTGAGAATTAGAAACAGTATAAAATAAGAATCTTATAGAGACTTGCATTACTATCAGTAAATTATAATATTATTTAGGAGAGTAAAATATTGCCAAACTATATCTGCTTTACCCCTTGTGATCAATTGCCACCTAACCAAGTTGGATCAGAATCTTAGTTCAAAATGGTTACTCAGTCACCTTCCTTTTTTCTGTTATATTAAAAAACAAAGAAATGCAAAACTAGGTTATAAAAATAGTGACATCTTTTTACTATCCAGTCTTATCAGACTGTCTCTGTGATCATATGTGCAACCTCATTTAGATAGAGATAATGAGAAAAGTCAAATTTGAGGCCTCCTAAATGTAGGCGTTTCACAAGTAGCTCTTCCCCTTCACCACCACCCCAAAGAGCAAACAAGATATGAAGTAGTTCACTTGTAATGGGTATAAGGAGGAAGAGGAGAACGAGACAATTCTTGGACATGAGACACCTCAAAACCTTTCTGAAGGTCTACAGTCTTATTCCTTAGACTGAGCATCTGAGAACAGAAGGTCCCTCAAGCTGAGGGACCTGATCAGCTGGTACCTCACTTCCTGTTACCAGAGCCTTCCTCTGAACCCCCCTTTCCCAGTACACCTCTCTTGTGCTCCACTGGCTTCAAATATACTTTCACTTCCCCTGGAGCGTTCTACACACATCTCACCTTGTTACTTCTTTCAGATTCCAATTAGACCTCATTTCACTTAGCAAGCCCTGTTTCTGTACCAAATCTTGGTTACCCACCCTTCTTTTTACCCTATCACAGCACTCACTACACTATATTATGATTGTTTATTTAGTTGTGATCTTTCTCCCCAGTAGGCTTTATGACAATGCTCTAGAATATAAAGTACTACCTGCAGTTATCTAGGAAGTAGAAAACCAGCAAACAAATTCATAGAATAACATGGAAGTCAGCTAGCTAGTCCTTAAGAGAGGAAATAGAACAGTAAAGTATCCCTTTTCAGGTCCTAGAAGCCAATATATCTTTGAAGTGATAGTTGGTGTTGTGTTAATCCCTATCATTAGTATTCTCCTGGCATATAAATTTACTGAGAAGCTACTGAAGTTTCATGTGTCTTTGCTCTTTTGTTATTATTAGAACAATCTGTAATGTATTTATGACATTTTAAACATTAGAATTTGAAGTACAGCCCATTGCAAATTTCTCATACTTAACTCTGAGTCATCCTAACAGAATATTATAACAAAAAGATTTTAAGATAATCAAAATGATATTTTATAAAATTGCTATTATCTTGGAAATAAGTGATGGGCTCTATAAAATGAATTATAGACAAGTGTTTGGAAGAACATGTATCTTTGACTGGTTTGTTTTCCCTCTGAAAATGGAAAAATAATCTAAAATGGCCCTGCTGAACAGAAAATTGTTGTAATTCATTGAATGATGCTCTCCTATTGTGCTATACTTTTTTGATGGAGGTTTCAAAAAAATTTTTTTTAACATTTTCTATATTTGTTGTCTCTATTTTTGAGCGTTAGTGGTAATATTTTTTCCACAAACCACTTTGAGACACAAAAACTAGTATCATAAGTTCAAATTCAGTCGAATTGGTGGTAAGACTACTAACTTCAAAATTAAAATTAGGTTTTCTATTTTACATACAATATACTGAATTATCACTTCAAAGACCATAATTGAAAAACTTGCTTAATAAGAGAAAATGCAGATTGGTAAATTTACAAACTGGTACAAAAGCTATAGACACAAAAGGGTAAAAGATGAAAAAATATGCAAAGTTAGAAAACATGTCCAGGGTGTGTAATTTCCATTTTGCTTTTGCTAGTAGGACCTATCTTCCTTCATTGATATATTAGGGCATTTGCTGTAGCAGAAATTAAGGGAGAACTTGACCCCAGAAGAGATTTCTCCAGCAAAGACACTTTTAGAAATTGGTTGTTGTCATTACTCTGACAGCTGTCATCTTCTGGAAGATAAGTTACAATAACTCTGTCAAAGCATAATCTGACATCAGCTCAAAACCTGTTTCATATTTCTGATGTTTTAGAGACAGTCCAATGGACATGTTTACAGCCATTCAAAAAGATTTTCTAAGTCTCATCCCAAATTAACTTATAAAATCAGAAAGCAAATGATTGCATCATTTTAGCTCCTTAAAAACGTGTCTTCAGAGAGTTAAGGTCTACTGTGGTGCCTCCTGCTTTTAGGGAGGATCAATACAAAAATTGTCAGTTTATACAGCATTTCTGAAACTTTGGGGCAACCGTAGTTGAAGATAGTCAAGATCATTTATTCTAGGAGAGAAACTATTTTCTCATGGGTTTAGTTCCACGAAATACTTGCATGTACAGCTGATTTTGTACATCACATGAGGAACCAAGGCTATGTAACCCCACATATTTGTCATTCTGCCTTAGCTGCCAAAAATTTAGAACCAGAATAAATGTCTGAATATGATAAATCTGCTGTATCATCAGCTCGTTCTTCCATTTAGATGGTCCCCAAATTTTTTTAAATCCCATATCTGTTGTTTTACCTACCAGAAAAAGTCATCAATATAGTTATATAGTTTGTGCCCTACACTAGGGAGTGAATGGGAACTAAACGCAGCCTGCAATTCACTTGCCCACCCAGAGAGGGCACCCTTTTTCATTTTTCACAAAAGCATTGTAAGGGTAGTGGTGCTCCCACTACCATAAGCCCTTTAGAGTTAGGCAGGGATAAATCATTAATAAATATAAATATCAGTTTTAGGACTCATGCAGCCCTCTGGCAAAAGGATTGAATTATGATTGCTGTCATAAAAAGGTCAACATATGTCTGATTTATGTATATAAAATATATGAAACAAATAATTCAGATACATATTGAATTACAAGTATTTGCAGAATAATTTCTCTGTGAAATTACTTGCATATGTATCGCTGTCTTATACTTATGGTTACATTTTCTATTCAATTGTTCAGGAAAACAAAGCCTTTCCAGTAGACTTTTATAACTATGTCAAGGAGGGAAGTATGAAACTTGTAGCTTTATTTACTACCTGCCTTATTATCACCATTTTAATAAAATTTGCATTATAATTTAAACCATTAAAATGTGCAGTTTTGGAGATTTCGTTTTATAGTATTGAGCTTAAAGATCATTTATGTTGTCTTAAAAAACAGATTAACAATGGATTAACAAAATACAGATTAAAAATAAAGAGTAACAAAAATACAGCAAGAAGGTACTATAGTTTTATATGTGTATTTAGCTAAAATCAAGTGATGTAATCTTTGGAATTAGGAATGTTCACTAATTAGCCAGAGAGTCAAAATGAAGTTGAACATAAAGACTTTCTTAGCTCCTAATCAGCATAAAAGTCCATTTTACTCTGTTGGTCCTGTTTTCTAAGTGAACTTCTAACTCAGAATTTTAGGGTAAAAAAATTAGTTCACACATTCACTTGAGTTTTTATTAAAAAGCAGCATTATAATACTATCAGTAAAATTACCTATCCATTGATTTAGTTCTGTTTTCTGAGTGTATGTATACATAGGGAGATATTCCAAGTGAAGGGATTTGAGGTGATATTTTTCCTTTGTAGTTTTCTATTATTGCGTGAATTCCTTATCAAAAACATGTATTATTTTATAAAAACAATGAAAAATTCTAAAAATTAAAAAAATTGACTTATGGTTGCATTTTCGGTAATAAAGCATGCTACCAAGTCAAGTATATCATATCTGACTTTAAGGATCCAGAGTGGGGTAGTGGAAAAAACACTAGATTCACTTGTAATACTAAGTCAATTATTAACTCTCTGCATAACAAAATAGTCTCAAACATTTTTGTATTGCTTGCTTACTATGTGCCAGGACTGGCTTTATTTTTTATTTATTTATTTTTGGCCATGCCACGCAACATGCGGGATCTTAGTTCCCCGACCGGGGGATCGAACCGGTGCCCCCTGCATTGGGAGGGCGCAGTCTTAATTAACTACCAGGGACCGCCAGGAAAGTCCCTGGGACCGGCTTTAAATTTTACTCACTTAATCCTCACTATGAGGTGGGTAATATTATTTTCCCAATTTCACAGCTAAGGAAATGAGGCCCACCGGTGTACATGTAAGTGGCAGAGTCTGAATTTGAAGCCAGATTCCAGAGCCCTTATTATTAATCATTAGCAATTATGCTATCTTTCACCTTAGGAAAGTCGCTTCAGTTATCAGAGCCTGTTTCCTCATCTCAAAAATTAAGATATTGGCCCCAAAATGTTATGTACGATTTGACTGAAAGCAGCAGAAAGCATCAAGTAGCAGGGGAACAGTGAATGACCCTGTTCTCAGTGATCTTACTTGCTGACTTCAACAGATGTTTTCTCTAGTCATCGTCTTATATTTGTTTAAGTATCTCTAGGTTTACAGAAACTAGCAAGGATACTGACAGTTATGTTTGGGTAAAGTGCAAAAATCACATACTGTTGAAAGGTTAGGTAGGCCCAGGCTGCTTAAGAGTTTAGTTCTTAGGAGTCTCCCACTTGGAAACAGAAAACAGGTGTAACATATATTTGGTCATTATACTTCTTCTCAACAGGTGTCAGGGATATCTATAACATTTCTGAACCTTTACCAGAAGTATGAAAACTGAAGTAACAGGCAAAAAATCTCCAAAGATGGTACCCCATTTGTCTTGCTGCTGGAGGGTATCACCAGCCCTGGGAATATTACATGCAAGGTGATCTTTACAGTACATAAGATGAAGGCTTGATGAATCAATCTCTGTGTTCCATATTACTGGGGAAGATAGAATAAATAATTCAAAACTGGAAATAGGAAAGATCTTTTTTATCGCAAGTTAAAAACGAAGCAAAACCTATGCCTGTAAGATGAAAATGGTAAAATAGGTAAGTGTAAGAATATAGGGAGAAGAAACTCCGATCCAGTAGCACCTACTATTGATACTTAGATAAAGAAAGGAAAGAAAAATATAGTTTAAGACATCATTCTTAGATATGTTTACCTCAGACTTGAGAAAGTCATTTTCACAATTTTTAGAGAAAGAAAAAGTACTATTCAACATCTGTATTACTTTCCTGTTGCTGGTGTAACAAACTACCACGAATTTAGTGGCTTAACGCAACAGCTCTGGAGTAAGAAGTCCAAAATGGGTCTCACTGGACTAAAATCAATGTGTTAGCAGGGCTGCATTCCTTCTGGAGTATGCCAGGGGAGAATCTGTTTCCTTGCCTTTGCCGGATTCTAGAGGCCACCTGCATTCCTTACCTCATGGCCCTTCTCTCCATCTTCAGAGTGCATCACTCCAACCTCTGCTTTTACTGTCACATTCCCTTTTTCTGAATGGCCCTACTACCTCTTTTTTATAAGACTTGTGATTACAGTGGGCCTGTCCAGATAATCTGGAATAATGTCCCCATCTCAAATTTCAGATCCCTCTTGCCATATAAGGTAACATATTCATAGGTTGCAGGGATTAGGACATAGACATTTTCGGGTATGGGAGATGGCTAAATTATTCAACCTATTATAGCATCTTAAAATCCTAAGGGGAAAAAAAATGACTCAATTGGATCAGGAGCCCTTCAAAACTAAAATTTGAAATAATGGTGAAAAATGCTGTATTAGCTAGGAAAGATTAAACTATGCTGCAATAACATAGAAATACTACATCTCAAGGGCTTAATGTATAAAAGAGTATTTCTTGCTAATGGAAAATCTGTTACAAGTTCTGTAACTGTGCAGAACAGCTCCCTTCCAAGCAGTGACTTAGAGATCCAGGGAGTTTTTAGCTTATGCCTCTACTATCTCAGTGTGTGCTCTACTGTCACCATGGCAGGGGGAAAGCCAGATGGTTGAATAGGAGCTTTTCACTCCCTTAGCCCCAAAGTGACACATGTCACCCATTCCCTTGTCATATGGCACATATAACTGTAAGGAGGCTAAGAAGGGCAGTCTTCCATGTGTTCAGGAATGAAAGAACCAGATATTGATGTGTCCTAAGTAACTGATACGATACTGCCTAGGACACTTTCTAGTGAGAAACTCTGTAAAAATAGCATCAGCAGGTTAAAAGTTAAAATGAGGTGAAGCTATTGAAAAATATGAAGAGTAGTCAAAATAAAAAACTAGATGGACATTTTTTGGTGGAGAGTAATGCTCGGCCTAGGAAGAATAGAGCCAGTTCTCGGAAAAGATGTGATCATTGTAGCAAGTGAGGGGCAAGTTAGGAGAGAGCAGTGAAACATTAAACACAACACTCTCTCGAGTATGACTCGAGATTCGAGTGGATGTTGGTACCATTCTTTGTCAGGGGAAGACAGAAAAGACCCACTTGTATCATAACGCATTTTAGGTTTCTGTAGGGTAGTGAAATGGAGACGTAGGGAAGCTCTGGAACAAAGGAGGGATCCAGGGTAGACATAAAGGTTTAGGAGTCATGAGCACATAGATGATCATTAGAGTTAGAGCAGTATGTGAAACCATCCAGAGAGAGCCTCTAGACTGAGAAGAAAAGCACCCAGGGCCGAACCTGGGGTAACATTGATGTTGAAGGGTTTCGTGGGCAGAAGAGATCAAGAGGGTATCGTTGAAGGTGGCCTGGTGTCTCAGAAGCCAAAGGGAGAGTTTCAAAGAGGCAGTAATGTCAAGTGTGAGGCCAAGAACAGGAAGGCCTTCGAGTGTCCATAGCCAGTAGCCACAAGGAGGCAAGAGCATGGCCAAAAAAGTGACAGGAAGTGGGGTGTGGGATGGAGGGCAAGGTTTTTACGTTCAGATGCTAATGAAAAGAATCAGAGAAGAGGAGGCAGAAGAGATAATAGGAAGTAAACTGTGCTAAACTGCGACCACTTATTTCTCACAGATCATTTAACCCAAAATATCGCAGTATTTTTTGAAAACCAGTAAGTTATGTGGAATTCATACTGGTCACATTGTTTGGAAGCTGGGTGTAGCCTCTTCCTGTCTCCACAAGCCAGTCAAGCCTGTGGACTTACTATTTTTCAATGAATCGAAATATATACACAATTAGATTGAATCAAGTCTTTATTATCTCCCAAGAGATACTGTTGTGTTTTTAAATCTGCTGGCAGTTCGGTGTTACACAGATTTTCTTTGTGACTATTTCTATGAAAACACTTTAAAATGAAATTTACTGCTGCGATCAGCAACAGGGGAATGCTGTAAACTTTCCACTGTTCTAAATTCTATTCCCCTTGATTTCTCATGCCTGAGCTATAACTTTTTTTAACGCATTTATCTTCTTGTTGGACTTTTCTGTGGGCGTATACACTGCTAGTGATTTTATTTGATCACTGGCAACGAGTTCTGGTATTCTTGTTCTGATATTGAGCATTTCAAGCAATCCCTTAATGAGTCGGCCTCTGCACTCCAGTGCTGTTAACTTTGATAGATTTCCTATTGTGAGAATAAGCTCCAAAAATAATCGACTTATTTTCCTTAGTGCTTCTCCATTTTTGTGGAATTTCATTATTTCTAAAATTGTAGATTTTAGTGTGCCTACCCAGAACTTCCCTATTTAACTTCCCAATTTAAGTAACATTTGAATATCAGGGACTTGGCAAGTTGGGAATTTTCGTGCATTTATTCAGCAAACATGTATCGAGAACTACTATGTGTACCAGGGCGTTGAGGTGCCAGGCTCTCATCAGAGGCTCTGCACAGAGCTGATATTTAAGACAGAGTCAGACAAGTAAATCTGTGATTAGCATTCAGTGAGATACACAATGAACTGTGCTACGGTATACAATCAGGAAAGACTTCCCAAAGGTAACGGTGCTTAAGTTAGATTTTGAAGAATGAGTAGGATTTAGCTAGATGAAGAAGGGAGGGAACATCTGAGTTAGAAGAAAAAAATGTTTTTTAAAAAATAGTCTGTATTTTATATAAAGAATCTGGGAGTCTGTGAAATAAATGATTTGGAAAGAAATGATGGCAGGGAGAATGCTTCACTTAAGAATTAATCTCCTCCTAGAATTATGGCCTCTGTTCTCTCCCTCAATCCACCATCTACTCTTGCTTCAATATTCTCGTAAAACTCAGCTCTGTCCATGATAATTCTCTTGAGAAATCTTTAGTGGTTCAACATTGCCTTCTGATAACATTCAGAGTCTAAAACCAGTCTTCATGGGCTTCAGGCCTCCTGATCGTCCTCAGAAACCCAAGTACTCACTGTTCCCTCTTTCCCATTTCTAAGTCTTTGTTTAGGTTGTATCTTCTGCTTAGAATAATCTTCCTTTCCTCTGTCTTCCTTCCCTTTCATATCTTACCTGGTTAAAAGCCTTTTCATCCTAAAAAGTTAAAATATCTCAAAACTGATATAGCCATACAATATAAAGTCATTAAAAATAATTTTGTGGCATTAATATTGTGAAAAGGTTATTTAATATATTAATAGGTAAAACAAACATGATATAATACAGTATGTTTACTTTAATTGCATTTTTAAGAAATGCACATGCAGAACAAAGGACTTTAGGTACATTCAATATGGTATGAACAGTCATTATCTCTGGCTCGTTGGATAATGGCTGCTCTTTTTTTCCCCCTTTTCAGCCCACTGTATTTTCCATTTTTTCCTAACAGTAAACATGTGGTGCTTTTACAGTAGGAAACAAAATGATTGATGATATTTTCAACTTTTTCAATAGTTTTTTTAAACCCTACTCTTCCTTCAAGGGGCTCAACTCATTATTTCCATCTTAGATTCTTCTGTCATCTACCAATTAGAAATAATCTTTACCTTCTTTCTACTACCATTTTTGGTCTTCTCATATAATAACATACCATATTTTACCTTATATTTTAATTATTTGCTACCGCTCCCACAGTAACTGGCTGGCAGTATAAACAGAGATCACTACTTGAACGAATGAATGAATGAATGCTTACGGGAATTCAAAGAAGGATAGTTCATTTCTTTTTTTTTTTAACATCTTTATTGGAGTATAACTGCTTTACAATGGTGTGTTAGTTTCTGCTTTATAACAAAGTGAATTAGCTATACATATACATATATCCCCATATCTCCTCCCTCTTGCGTCTCCCTCCCACCCTTCCTATCCCATGCCTCTAGGTGGACACAAAGCACCGAGCTGATCTCCCTGTGCTATGCGGCTGCTTCCCACTAGCTATCTATTTTACGTTTGGTAGTGTATATATGTCCATGCCACTCTCTCACTTTGTCACAGCTTACCCTTCCCCCTCCCTGTGTCCTCAAGTCCATTCTCTACGTCTGCGTCTTTATTCCTGTCCTGCCCCTAGGTTCTTCAGATCATTTCTTTAAAGAACATAAAATCTTACTAGGGAGACATTACATGTAGTCAAGAAAAATATAAAGTAAAAGCTAATTTATAAGACACTAGGACAATAATTGTTAAGAAGCATATAATGTGGAATGTGGTGTATAGTCAGTGGTGGAGGGATTTTTATAAAGTGTCAGAAGAATCCTGTTCACCAAAATGAGATTCAGGGATTATAGCTGAGATAGACAGGTGCCAAGCACTTTTGTTTGGAAACATACTTCAGTGGCATTTGAAGGTCAAATTATGAATGCAGAGTCATGGACTAGAGCCTGTGAATAGTCCCAGCCCACCGTCCCCAAGCCTCTCCTAGTGGCTCTGAACAAAAATAGAATGTGACTGCAATAATCTACAAAGCAGATCATCCATGCTGATAACAGGCCATTAACTAGTTTTAATTTACCTGGCTATTGAAATTCTATTTTCCTAGCGATGGTTATTAAAGTGACAAAGAAAAGGACTGCATCTTTTTTTTTTTTTTGGTCCCAACCTGAATCTTGTAAGAGCATCTGCTGAGAGGAAAGAAAATGAACCCAAGACATCTTTCTGTCTCAAATCAAATAAGTATTTTGTGATAAATTGGAATGCCATTCATGCTTACTACTTTCAGATACAATACTCTAAGAAATAAGGCATCTTATATAGATTTCTCCCTCTAAAATGTAAAGTTAGCCTGTGGAGCTATACAGGTATCTCTTAGGGATTCAGTCATAAACCAGACTCAGTGATACTGATTGTTTTGTCTTCAGACCACATGGGAAGAAAGAGTGATGAATCAAATGACAGGGCTGAGAAGAGATTCATGAGGCATCCTGTCCACCAGCTAGCCCTGATGCTTCCTAAATGCAGAACTGGTTCAGTCAGTTTTCTCCCATCTCTTTTCTTTATTGGTATCCTAATAACTTTTCTTGAAGGACTATTACAGACATAATTGCAAAGATCCTTTATAAATGTTTCATGAGAAGAAAAATCCTATTACGGAAGCTTCCAGTCATAACTTGGTATGCAAAATACTAGCCCATCATATAAAATTTCTTCCTTACTTCAGGTATTCATACCTAGAGCTGTTAAATTTTAGTTCCCTGTACTAAGTAAATTAATACATCAAAATCCTAGTTCCTTCTGTCTGTCTTGATATTTTGTTTTCATTTCTATTGCCTTTAATTTTATTTTGTCTCATTTTAAAATGAAGAGTAGACATAACTTGGCATCCTTGAGCGGCATCACATGTGCGTTTCTGAGTTTCTTTTTGTAAGCAGAATGTCAACTGTCTGGGTCATAGATAAAGGGAGAGACAAACCTTTAGGACCAGACCAATTGTGTGATTCGATAAAAACATTCTGAGAATTTTTCTATCTAGATTCTGAATTTAAGCTAAAAACAGACCTCAGTACCTTAACTCTCTCTGATAGGCTGATGGATGCGGCATATGGGAATTTGGAGGAAAACCATACCTTGATGTATTATTTTGTTTTTTTCCCCACTCTGAGCATGATTGCCTTTTTCAAATTCTGTCTCTTCAGCGTACACTAAAGGCTTTGGGGAAACTGTCATACAGAAACACCAGTGCAGAAGTCATGAGCAAAGTAAATGCAAAAGAATAAAAATAGGACCAATTGCTTCATGTACAGTGTAACATTGATACGGTGAATGTATTCTACTTTCAGCTTCACTGTTTGCAAAATGTCCATTATTTGTTTAATTACCCTTTCCTAATACTTTCTCTAGGATGCTTTGTAATTAGTATTTTAAAACTTCTAAATTTTGAGGCCATAAAAATCTTGAAAGGCTTTATTAAATGTTTTCAGTGGTCTAAAAATAGTATGTACTTTTTCAGGAATGCCTTGCTCTCAAGTCCTTTTTGTACTGTTAGTATCTTTTTAAAAATATGAAATATAAAAAATAGATAAATGATGAGTTATGTAACACTTAATAGTATAACTCAGTCTCTAAGTTATGAGTTGTAGTGTTTAGTTTCTTTGGTAAGAGTTTGGCATTATAAGCCCTTAAAGGAAAATAAAGGGATTTCATTTGGGTATTAATGCAAACAACCCCTTTTTTTATGGGATAATCTCCTTAAAATAAAGTGATATGAAGATAGTTTATTGAATTTTCGTTTGACTATTTTACAAAAAAAGACCACAATAGAAAATATAAGTGCCATAAAGACAATTAGCTGTTCAGCATTAGACAAATACCCCTTCACTAACAAACACTGGTTACAAGGGTACCCGTTCCTGTGAAAATGAGTGAACAAAAATCTCGCCAAGATAGTAAAGAAAGCAGAAAATTTATCCTCAGAAGCATTTTCACAGATTAAAGAGAGACAGTATTTTAATAATTTTATTTGCTTGGTTTAACTTAAGAATAAATTATTTGACTATGTGGTCCCTAAATTATTTTGAAATCCCGTGTAAAGAAATCCCAAAGTGAGGGAGACGCAAGAGGGAGGAGATATGGGAACATATGTATATGTATAACTGATTCACTTTGTTATAAAGCAGAAACTAGCACACCATTGTAAAGCAATTATACTCCAATAAAGATGTAAAACAAAAAAGAAATCCCAAAGTAACATGCTATCCCAAGTTCTTTATTAATAATAACACCATTAACTTTATAATGATGAAATATATTTGTAAGAATCTTCAGATGCCCTACATATTTTTAATTATCTTTATTGTGATATAGTTTAAATACAAGAAAATGCATTTATTTTAAGGGTGCAGTTTGATGAGTTTTACCCAATGTGTACGGTCCTTGTAAGCAGCACTGCACTTCCATCACCCCCAAAAGTTCCCTGTACCACTTTGTAGTCAGTCCCCTTCTCCTACCCCTGGCCCTGGGAACCACTAATCTGTTTCTATCCCTATAGTTTATAGTTTATAATTTCCTAAAATTTCAGGTAAGCGGAATTATTTAGCATATACTAGCCTTTTGTTCTAGCTTTTTTCACTAAAAACAATGCTTTTGAAATCCATCCATGTTGTTGCATATAGTTTTTTCCTTTTAAATTCTGAGCAGTATTCCATTTTATACTACAGTTTGTTTTTCCAGTCACCAGTTTGATGAACATATGGATTATTTCCACTTGGGGCCTATTATAAACAAAGTTGTTGTGAATATTCATATGTGTCTGTGTGTGAATATATGTTTTTGTTTTTCTTGAGTAAATATCTAGAAGCTGAATGGCTGGGTTGCATGGAAAAAAATTATAAGAAACTGCCAAACTGTATTTCAAGTTCTGTTCTGTTTTGCATGCCCACCAACTATGTATGAGAGTTGCACTTTCTCCCTACAATAAGTAACACTTGTTACTGTTAATCTCTTTTTAGTTTTTCTAGTGGGAATGTAGTGCTATCTCATTATGGGTTTAATTTTTATTTTACTTTCCTAATGACTAATGATACTGAGTTTCTTTTCACGTGCTTCTTTGCCATTCATATGCCTTCTTCTGTGAAGTGTCTGTTCAAATCTCTTGCCCATTTTTGTTAATCAGGTTTTTGTCCTGTTTTTAAGTTGTAAACATTTGTTATATTTTTTGGAAACAAGTCCTTTATCAGACAGAAATTTTATAAATGTTTTCTCTCAGGGTGTGGCTTGTCCTTTCCTTGTTTTTCTTTTCAAGAGAAGTTGCTAATTTTAATGAACGTTAATCCATCACTTTCTCCTTTTACGCATCATGCTTTTGGTAACATATCTAAGAACTCCTTTGTAACCAAGGTGACAAAGATTTTCTCCTATGTTTTTCTTTCTAAAAGTTTTTTTTTAGCGTTTTAAAAAATGTATTTATTTGTTTGGCCACACGGCGCAGCATGTGGGATCTTGGTTCCCAGCCCGGGATTGAACTCACATCCCCTGCATTGGAAGCACAGAGTCTTAACTACTGAACTGCCAGGGAAGTCCCTCTGAAAGTTTTATAGTTTAGTTCTTGCTTTCAGATCTAAGACCTGCACCGTGCCTGCCTCTTGTTTGTGCTGATTTGGGACCATTTCTCACTCTTCCCATTTGGTTCTTTACTTCCTTATCTGCCTGTTTCTGGCTTTGCACACCTTCTGGTCAGAATATATCCTATTGCCTTTTCTGGGGACTCCCAGTTTCATTCCTATCTCACCTCTTCCTGGAGGTCAAAATACATTGGGAGTCCCCTTTTAATTGTCTACCTTTTCCTTTTCCTCTGACTTTTTAGTAACATTTCTAAGAATATTTCCTTAGATGTCCTATACTTACCTCTTTCATGCCATCCTTTAGAAAAAAATGTCAAAATTTTTTTATTTGTTTGCTTGGTGAAATGTGAAGTTTCAGCCATGCGTAGGGCTTGAAATAACTCTTTTAAGGTTTTAGACAACAAATATTTAAATTCGGCTAGAACTTAGTGCAAAGTTCAGAGAATTCCATGACGTTAATTTGATAGCACTGGAAGTTATTTAGTTGATCCTCTATGTAAGGACAAGATTGAGAGATTTTTTTTCCTGGGTTATGTCAAACATAGTTTTCATGTCTGGCTAATTGCCCTAGCAAACATGTAATCATTAGCAAGGCTCTCTTCAAGCCTGAAGCATTTCTGAGCATCCTTCTCCTACCTCCTTCCCCTTCTGTGCCCATCATGCCCTCTGTAGACCTCTACTGTCTCTCCTACAAGATCGCTTGTTACTACCACTGGATAAACTCCTTAAGGACAGAACCTGTTTTTTTTCCAACACTGCACAGTACTTGCTACATATTTGGTGCCCAGGAAATGTTTGCCGAATCAGTCATCTTACCCTTTCTTAAACATTCCCAGAAAAGAGATCCTGTCATCTCTCTATATGCTAACATCCTAAAAATTCCTCTGGACAGAAATTCTGCTATTTCATCTGCTAAATAATGTGGACCTACCTTCTCCAGTATTTTCTTATTTTTCTTAATTACATTGTCGACTAAAATGTTTATCCACTGACTGTCACCCTCTTGTACACTATTGGCCTTTTATTAAACCCAATAGATGCTTTTGAGTTTTTAGTAAATAATGATACTTTCTTTGAGTGTGGTCTTTATCTTTCTGCCACATATCCTTTGGAACAGGAAGACTTTTCTTTATCATGAGTCATCTTCCTGAACCATTCAGTATGAGTAGAATTCTTTGTTATTATTGTTGGAGAGAACTTTGGTAAGGTAAATTTTAGAGGAAAACGAGTTTGGATATTGGTATAAAAATAAACATCTGCTCTTCCACTACTATCAGAAAAAAAGAACAAAATTATTTTTAGTAGATAAAATTCAATTTTAAAGAAAATATTCAACATTCATTTGAAAACATGACTGCCACTTAGTATATTCTTTGATAATCTGACATAGATATAATCCAGAATATGAAAACAAAAAAAACCTTTATAGAATAGTTTGGGTGCCTGGTATGACTTTAGACAATAACTTCATTGTTTAGCACATGGCAATTTGATGAGATTTACATGTCTATTCTCCAGCTAATATAATGGATTATAGAAACATTCAGAAAATAAAATCAATGTCTGCATAATGGTTGTTTTGCCTATTACTGTATTAATAGAATCAGTCACCAAAAGAACTAAACTGCAGAAAATCTAAGCTAGTTATTAGCTTTAAAAATAATAATAATTGGTTCTGCGATTATAGCTGTAAAGACCTAGTAGAAGATTTGCCCATTCTTTCTCAAAGACAGATTTCTCCCAATAAGGTGCTCTCAGAGGCCCCAATCAGCCTTGCTTCAAATAAGCCAAGCCGTGAAACAGGCACAACTTCTCCACAAAATGACATCATTCCTGTTTAATAGTCAGACCGCATACTGGTATAGTGTGGGATTCCATAATTACTCTGATTGTTTCCGCATGGATTGAATTTGAATGCCCTCTCTTCCATTAGTGATAGTATTATTAAAATACTCCAAGGTGGCCTCCATTTTCCTTTACCAGTGTTTAAGTTGCTGTTTGCTTGGAAAGCAGGTCCTCTGGTCCCTGTTTGATAATTGCTTCTGATCCTGTCTCATTCCATCTCTGCTGATACCGCTGACATTTCATCTATTCCATGTTTACACGTTGACCCCTTCTAAACCAGTCTGTGTCTATATTAAATTATGCTGCTTTTGTTTTTGCCCTTAACTCATGATATGTCTAGATTTCCTGTTGTTTTCACTGTTTGCTGCATGCCCCATTTAGTATCATTAACATGTATCATTTTGGTGAATTCTTCTTTAGAAATATAGTTCTTTTTATTCTTATTGATGCTCTTTTTTCCTCCATTCTGCTTTCTGATGGCAGTATTGCCACAACTGCTTTTGTTTGTTAGCATGCGCTTCTTACACCTGATCTTTTTTACATTCTAATCCTCTTCTCTTCTGGTGGGAGCAGGCTGATGCCCTTAGCACAGTTCGTCCCACTCCCTCCCACCTCCTCCCTTCCATTTAGCATGTTGAAGACATATAGGATTTTTTTTAACAGAATGGATCAACAATTATTTAGACATAATAGTGTCACTCATGTCTTTGCTCCTGCTGTTTGTTGCTCACTACTTCTTTCTCTTTTATGGATTCCCTTTTTATATTATATCGAATATGTCTTTGAGTAATTCTTTTAGATGTATCATATTTGATAATGCATCATTTACCTAGTTTGTATCAAAGGAATGTACGTTCCTTAAAGGACATGAATTTTTGTGTGTCTTGTCACCATTTTGCCTAAAAGAGTGCCTGGCAAATAGTAAGTGCAAAATACATATTTTTGAGGGAATCAAATCAATTTATTTTATCACTTGGCCTTCTCTTTGTCAATTTTAAACCTTTTATGGAAATAATTATAAACTGCCTAACACATTTTCCTACTTTCTGATATCAGGTATTCCCCATAATTGTTCACCTTTATTGATGACTCAGGGGCAACATTATCCATATCATATCACTTACTCTGATTTGTTCTAATCTGATAACAAAATTCCCTCAAAGCATCTCAGAGAAGTTTACCTCTAAATTAACTGGCTTCCATGTGCCAGATAGCGTAAATTTATTTTTCTTCTCATTATATCACGTTAAAAGTGGTTGGTAGTACAGAAGCTTGGGACCAGGTGGAGCCCTCTGGGAACATCATCTTCTGGACACAAAGAAGCAATGTCTAGAAGAGATACTAGTCAAATAGCCTGGCAGTCATTAGTGCAAAAAGCTTGAAAGGGAAAATTCAGCCCATGAAAGCTATGTGGCCCATAAAAACTTAGATGAGAAAACAAGTTCAAAGCTGAGGATCAGAATCCAAGCGAAGAGAAATTATTGCACCGATAAGAAGGTGCCTACAGCAATTCTCTATTAGGTATGGATAAGAAAGAAGCAGGTAGCAGATTCAGACCTTTCGTGAACAGTGATAATTTTTCTTTGGTCTCTTGCCCCCAACTCCGCCCTACCCATCCTCACTGTTGAACTTTCGTTCTCAATGCTGTTGATAAGCTTGCTGTTCCAATTATCTCTTGCTACATCAAATACTACCCCCAACATAGTGGCTTAAAACAACAACCATTTCTTATTTATTTTTGTTTCATCAGTTCAGGTCAACAGTTTGGCCTGGGCTCAGCTGAATGGTTTTCTGCTTTTATCCCCGGGGTCACATACATCTAGTAGCTTGACTAGGGCCGGAGGGTTTAATATAGCCTCACTCACATGGCTGGGCCTTCCTGCTTACTGTCGGGTGGCCCTCTATATATATATGGTTTCTCACCCGTGCTTTTTTACATGGTGTCAGGACTGTTCCAGGAAGACAAAAGTGGATGCTGCAAGGCCTCCTGAGGTCTACACTCCAGCACTTCGTAATATTACTTCTGCCACGTCTGCTCATTGAAGTCACAAGTTAGCCTAGATACAAGGGATGGAGAAGTACAAAATACCGTGGCCATAGTTTTCATACCACATCTGTCTCTGAGAGCCCACTCCTAATTTTCAAACTTGTAATTTCTAATATTGTAATGTATGTATAGCATAGCTATTTCTTCTTGTAATATTTAATTCCCTGAGAGAAGGAATTAGGGTTATCTTTATCTGTAGCACATAGCAGAGAAGCCAGTACCTATTAAGGCCTTAATAAAGAGAAGTTGAACCAATGGTGGGCTGATTGGTTGAGATGTACATACAATGCATGTATGGATACTCTGTTTTATGTACTTTTTACAGCTAGATTCTAAGATTAATGGAATAGTACTTTTAAAAGTACAAAGTAAATTACAAGTGTGTCTTTTTGATGTAAAGTAGTAAGAGTTTTTGTGTGTATCAAACGGTAACTATAGAATGCCGGGTTCTTAGAAACTAGAAACTCATCTGTATAATAGAGACTTAGTAGTGTTTCCTTAATCAGTTCCCAGGTAAAAAAAACAGAAATGATTTCATCTCTTTTCTCTACCATCATTGTTATTAAAAATGTTGGGCCTCATAGTCTAAGATATATATTTGTCTTGTAGCATGCATTTAATGTCAGATTAATGGCCATTTGTGCCAAAATAACGGGATCTTAGTAAGGAAAGTCTGTTTGTAAATGTAGCCCCTAATTCCTTTGCTTTAAAAATACTTTGAATAATCTAACAGGCTCAACTATTACCTAATGTCAGCTAAGATTCAATTGATGGCACTAAAGGAACAATTCGGTATTTCATGGAATTTAAAAATCCTGTGTCCTAGTTGTTTCCACATAGGTGATTATTTTACATGTAATTTCACCAAGATCCAGGGATAGCCACTTTGATTTGCCCCCATTGCTGTACACTATCCTGAATGTTGTTAAAGCAACTGTCACATTTTCCTCTGACGGTTTGGAGATGACGGTAGTTTGCAAAAATATGTGGAATCCTTTAGGCATGATAGGCTTTACATTTATATAAATTATTATTTTGTCCACTTTGAGTCTTTCAGACACTTTTGTTTTATGTAACTGGCATCTGCAAGTTGGTAAGAGACCAAAAGGACACATGTGTATGCAAAGTTAATATTTGCTCAGACAGGTAATCCTTCATGAAAGCAAAATGCAGATTTTGTGTGGACTACATCAAAGAATCACAGAACGAATAATCATTAATGTCACAGGACATTTGGTGAACATTTTTAAAAACTTTTATCTTGTAGAAGTACAAGAGAAAAATAGTTACATATATGAAATCAAGTCTTAATGTAATACCACAAAAACAGTCTTATCAAACATAATATAGAATTAAAAATGAGCGAAGATAAAGCAAGCTCTCCTGACTATGGAAAGAAAATGTAGAGAGACAGAAAAGAAATTGAATTTCAAATCTTTGTTTCAAGATAAAAATGAATTATTATAATAGACCTTATTCATAACTTTGGCTTAGACCTTATTCATAACTTTGGCTCTCCTATTTCGATTTCATATGCTGAAAGCCATCATAGGACTGAAGGGAAATTTATAATAAAGTCACCTGGGATATCACATCATAAACCTAGAAAACAACATTAGACATTGAAATGGGAATAATGAAAATTTCATTTTAAAAGAATGTATATGGGAGGCAAGGAAAGAACTGTTCAGATACATGGAAGAAAGTCATTACTTCTCTTGAATTCCTATAAACACTGAAAAATGTTTTCCATGAGCAGGATACTGTTGCCACAGTAAATATGATTAGATATTTCCCCTCTGTACATAGGGGCTCAAACTGTTCTAAAGACACTTTTTGTGTTAGCATGCCAGACACGACCATCTTCCTACTTGGCTAAGAGTATGGCCTAAGAATCTACTAAGCATCACCAGACCAGAGGCAAACGTGCAGCTTGACCAAGTAGCTCTGTCTGGTTGGAAGAATTGAGGGGCAGGGCATTTGGAGGACATAATCCATTATTGACCCTCTCAGCAAAGTGCAAAGTCTGTGGCATCCCTTGCACAGAGATTATTATCCTGCAAAGGGTTAACCATCTGCGGATCATTCAGTATCTAAATCTAGGTGCGTTCCATCATAATTAGAGTGTGTTTGTTCATTAGTAACTGAACATTTTGCAGGCCTTAAAAATTTAAATGATCTTGAAGCTCATTGTGGCACCTTGTGCATCAAAAATTACACAGTTGCTCTCCTCTTTATGTGCCTTTTATGTCCTAATTTAGGCGCCGGTGTATGTGTACCATATAGTGAAAGTATAAACAACAAATGGTTTTGGAGGAATTGTTATGTGCCTTTATACAGAGTAGAAAAATAAAATAGAAAATAGAATAGAAAAAATAATGTTTACTTTAGTCCTCTCAATATAGTGTATATTCTAGAGCCTAAACACTGATCAGGGGCTCTATTTCATCAAACTTAAATGGAAAAGAAGTCAAGTCTCAGGAACAAAATGGCAGAAATCTATCTACTCGGAGATTGCAGAGTACAGTTAAGTCCCCTACATACAAACAAATTCCGTTCCGAGAGCACATTCATAAGTCCAATTGGTTCTTAAGTCCAACAGAGTTAGCCTAGGTACCCAACTAACACAATCGGCTATATAGTACTGTATTTTAATAGGTTTATAATACATTCGCATCTTTGAAAGCGGCGTGAAGGTTCGTATGTAGGGGATTTACTGTATAAGTTTTGTCAAGATAAAAATGAACAGTAGTTCAAAGGAACCAGAATACTCAGCATTGTAGAATACTGAAAGCACACAGGCTTTGGAACAAGACAGATTCCATACTCAGCCACTTATCAGCTATATTTTCTTGAGCAAGTTATTTAATCTCTGAGCCTCAGTTTCTTTATCGGTATAATAGAGATACTTACACTTAAAATAGGGGTTAGGGATGATAGGTTAAGCTCCTGGTATCATGCCTGACACATACTAGGTGCTAAATAAATTGTCACTCTTATTCTTACAGGGTTGAGAAATGTATTTCCTTGGTCGTAGCTTGTAACTTATAACTTACCCTCCCAGCTTTACTTCCATTCATCAGCTGTTGGCATTCACTCTTGCAATGGAAAGGTGGAAAACTCTTCACCAGGATCATCTAGCATCACTGTGTGGCTAGATTCATCCAGCCACTTACAGTAAGACAATACCTTTAACCTAGAGCTTACAGAATGTTAGTTGAAAGGACCATGTGCTGGCCACCAAGTGGTGGACCATGGACCACTGGTTCCTCCGACTTATTGCGAGTGTTCCAAGTGTACATCAAGCATTGTTTGAGACAGAATAATATATTTGTATATAACTATATGCAGTACTATTTTACTGTTGTGATTAATACAAATTTGTTTCAAAACATCTTTGAATCCCTAGTAGCCTTTCCATTATATTGTATTTTCTCTGTCAGCCATTATAAAACATACACCTCTCACATCAGGGTAGATGTGGTACAAAGGAATCATAAAACTGTTGGATATTATGCGGGAACCCTTATGCTCAAAAAAAGTCAAGAACTGGTGCTCTCATTCCCAAGGTCCAGGAAAATGATGTGTGATGTACTCGTTTACACATCTTGTTAAGGAAAACACTGGTGAGAACTCAAGTCTCCAGCCCCTTGTCCAGAACTCCCAACAGTGGAGATGTTTTCATTATTGCTTTTGGAAAAATCTGAAATGTATCTAATGTTCAGATTAGTATGCATGAAGTTGAGTATTAATCGAAAATCAGTTATTTGAAAAAGGATCTAAAACTGTACCTGACACATATAAAACACTCAGCAAATGGTTGCTATTATCTTGATGACTCTTTAGTAAGGAGTGATTTTGTCACTTTTTTCTACCTGTTGCTCAGAGTAACTTACCGCATCCAAGTGTAACATTGTAGGTTGTATCATTAGTCACCCAGGCAAGTGGCTTTTGTTCTCATTTCTCATACTCTCAGAATAGGAGTGGTTGGATTTTTTTTTTTTTTTTTTTTTTCGGTACGCGGGCCTCTCACTGCTGTGGCCTCTTCCGTTGCAGAGCACAGGCTCTGGACACACAGGCTCAGCGGCCATGGCTCACAGGCCCAGCCGCTCCGCGGCATGTGGGATACTCCCGGACCGGGACACCAACCCACGTCCCCTGCATCGGCAGGTGGACTCTCAACCACTGCGCCACCAGGGAAGCCCTAGGAGTGGTTGGATATTTTTTAAATCTCCCTTCCGGAAGTCTTTTAGGAGTAGAGGCTCTTGCCATTAGTACTGAGGCTAACTTTGGAGGCAAGTCCTTGCAACACATTTTATTGCAACCTCAAGACAGCTGTTGGCCTTTAATGTGCATGTTTAAGACAGCTCTGTTTTGTTGTTGAACTACCCACTGGGATTTGATACATTTCTGTGAACGAAAGAGATTTAAACATTTACTTGCCATCAATGTTTTTTAATTTGTCCTCCTCCCCGCCCACCATGCCCCAGTTCCCGTTGGCCAGACTCTTTTTATTAATAGAATCAACATTAGATCAATATTTATTTAAAAACTGTAGTGGTCTCTAGGTATCTAATTTCACAACGTGGCCTTCAGGTGATAGCAGAAAATGGTAAATGAGAGATATTTATTTCTGACCATACAAATAGAGCTTTATAAAACTATAAACCATCCAGATTAATCACATTAGTTAAATACAAAGAAAGTTCCCCTTGGGTTTTTCAGGTAAATTGAGGACTGAAGCAAGTATTATCACTATGTGTTTGGTTCTGAATTTTTTTTCAATATCCATATTTAGTATGAGTCCCCTTTCTTTACCTAACTATCCAAGAATTGATTTATAAGCTAAATAAAAGAATATGTGGAGTCTGTACTTGTGCATGCCCAACCGGAATTCTCTTGTTGCCCAAGGGAAGGAGATGAAAGAGCCAAAAGAAGTAAGCACTTCTATATGTGCTGAACATGTCCATTGTAAGTAAAGACACATGACTTCCAGGAGGTTCCATAAGTGGTTCTCATGCAGCCAGCTCTGTCAGGCAAGGACTTAATTGTTTCATGCCCCAGCTCTCAGGCAGCAGCCTCATTAGAGGAGATCACCAAAGGCCTCTGTTTCTCCACAGAATGCAGCCCAGTGGAGCATTACTCCAGTATAAGTAGATTCAGTGGTTGAGGCAGCTAAGCCTCCAGTGGTGATCTTCCTTTGCTGTTGAGAAAGAGAGTCACCTGGTTTAGAATAAATACACTAGAGCTAGCCCTAGACAGCTTTTTTAGAAGTTGTAGCTGCAGTTTGCCCACACCCAAAGCCCCATCACACTCATATATTCACCCAGTGCCCGGATTGACTTTCCCCTAAGAGCCCGCTGTACACCCTGCCCAGGCCGGCTCTCCTCAGCCAGTTCTTGTTACTCGATTTTACCTTTTCTCTTCTTTCATCTCACTGTCAGAACATGCCTGCCCTACCATCCCTAAGATTTTGTATGATGTCTATACAATTATCTCTTGGAATAATTTATGGTAAAATGTGAGTAAAAGGTAACACATGCCTCCCTCCCCACAGGTAACATATTTGCATTTTTGCAGAGGCTTTAAGTAAATGAAGAGACTCAGATCTTGAGGTTTCTAAGTGTCCTGGCAGGCAGCAGGACAGGGATTTCAGGAGTCCATTGGCTCTCACCATATAAACCCACAGGGCACTGGACCAGCCCTGAGCAAAAAGGCCTAAATTACACTCTGACCTTCCCTGCACACATGGTCTGCTACTGCGTTCACAGAAGCAGCACTTTCCTTCCAACCTCCCAGAAGTCTGTGACACTCAACAGTTTTTCAAAGGAACAGGAAAAGCACAGTTTAATAATGGGGCTGATTTTCACACTGTTGCAGCTGGGGTTCCTTTGCGGCCTGTGCTTTTAGAAATAAGTGCCCCATTAACACTGGGCACAGAGCTCACCAAGCGAGAGGTATGAAGTGTGATGGAGGAAGTTGCGAAGGGAAGAGAGAGAGGTGGTGAGGAACAATGTGACCAGTGGAAAACTGGGAGTGAAGTCACAGGTGCAACTGAAAACAAGAAATGGAGAGAGATTTTCACATTTACATGTACTTTATTCAAAGGAAAGATAAGGTAGATTCTGAAGTGGAAATAAGCAACGTGTGATTGGCAGAAAGATCTGGCTGGTCATCTCTTTTTTGTCTATTCTCTGATCCCATCACTGTCAGCTAAATAGTGGCTTTAGTATCAGGTGGTATAAAACCGTCCCCTAGGTGCCAGCTCTGTTGCCAAAGATACGCCATCTTGCCCCACCTCCATTTGCTGGTGTGCTCTGTCAGACGGTTTATAGTTCTATTTCTGTTATCGTGTGCAAAATTTTCCAACAAGAAACAGGCATTCCTACTCTCTTTCCATCAAAACAATCATGTATATTGTTTTAAAGCAGTTAGTGACTCTTGGCATCTTCAGAAAATGGGTTTTTCATGTGCTTATTATATAGATTTTTTGGTGGTTTTTTTTTTTCACTTTTGAGAGGGGAGAGAGTTTGAAGTGTCACTTCTTTTCTTAAAGGTAACCAATTTTAACTCTTTTGTTGTTTAAAATTCAGAAATTGTAGCCATTGGCTGTAGATTAAGTGGTATGTAATTGGATTACATTCCGAAAGAGAATTACAAAATGTGTTGAGGCATGATAACAGGTGGCTAAAATGTCAGACTCTGAGGCTGGGCTGCTGGAGTCCAATTCCTGAGTCTCCCCACCTCACCCCCTTGTGGGCTGTGTAACCTTAGGCAGTCACTTCACTCTCTGGGTGTGAGTTTCATCATCTATAAAAATGAAGATCATAAATACAGTTAATTAGAAGAATTAGGTGACGTTTATGAAAGGAGCTTACATGCCTGACAAGTAGTAAATACTATATAAATTGTTGTTAGGAGCACTAAATTGAACGGCTTTTATATTTATATACATAGAAAAATAGTCAAACATTCCAATTAGAAGCAGGGAAAAGGCAGTGATTCTCCAACACATGATTTCTGTGGCTAAAATTCAAGTTTTACTGTGGTAAATGTGAAGTTTTATATCTGTGTGGCTATTTTCCAATTACTGTGCTAAGCAGTTTACGTAATTTTCACAACAATCTTAGGTAGATACCATTATTATTCCTACTTTACAGATGAGAAAACTGAGGCTAAGCCTAAGTAAATTTCTAAAGGTCCAAGAGCTAGTAAATGATGTAATGTTTCAAAATTGCTGCTTTTAACTACTCCTCTAAATGCCCCCAAAATGTGCTTCCACTATCAATCAGTTATAGATGTTGTGCAGTAATAAGATATGAGAATTCTGTTTTTTAGCAGAACATAATAAGGCAGATGAAGTCTGCTTCATTTCTCCCCCACACCTGAGTTGTTGGCTTTATGCCGTGTGTTAGAATGAGGAAATCTCAGGGCCTTAAAAAGGTTTTCTCCTCCTAAGTGCTGATAGTTACTTGTGGCTCGGTATTATCCAGACCCAGTGGGAAAAGAAGCAAATATTTCTCTAACTCCTTTCCTATGTGAGGGATAAATCTTGACTTGGGGGAATCTTAGCTGCAAGTAGTAAGTGACGTTTGGGATAAAGCAGCCAGCAAAGGAGAACATTGGCCCAACCTCCTGGTTGTTCCTGGTTTACCATAGTATTTGCCCTGAGAGGCAACATCACCACAGAGCAAGATATGCACCGTTGTACTTTCCAGAGAACAAAGAAACTGTGCTCATCTCCATTGCCTGCTGGCGTTGGATTTCCTGTAACTGTCCTCTGTTCTCATTTTATCCTTAATTAGCCCGTCACATATTATGTTCAACTTGTAAGACATCCCCGGTATACACTCAGAAGTTGGAGTCTTCAAATAAGATTACTCAGCAGACATAGGTGGAACATTTCCATATCCTTTCGGCTGCCAGCAGCATTCACTGTGATATTCCTCTGCACGTGGTGAGATACAGCTCTCTCCGATACCTCCTGTGAATGACCATACCAGCCTGTTACGAGACTTCTCGTCTCTGAATTTCTGTAGGATTTGCAGTTGGTAACACACTGGCTCATACTGGCTTGTTCTCTGGCAGTTTCATATGTGAAGAGGAAGGGGGCATGAGCGGTCTCCTAGAGTGTCTGTCCCGGGGCTGGGCAACCGTGAGCTTACTAAAGAAAGGAATGCAGAGGAGAGAAGGGGCAGAGGTGTGTGTCTACCTTATCTCCCAAATTAGATTGTCAGCTTCTCAGCCCAGAAACCATATCTGTCCTTCCTATCTCCTTTAATTCTTTTCAGAATACTAGGCAAACTGTGAGTATGCAGGGCATGCTTACTGCCTGAAGGCCTAAGGTTTTAATTCATAGAGTATGCCCAAAAGATACCATTTCCATGCACTTGAACTTACTGCCACCCAAAGAAAGTAAAGTTTTCTGTAAATGCTACTGAAACGTTATTTACATTTAATTGAAGATACCGCTGCATTAGTTTTAGTTTGGTCCCTCATAAAACTGTTAAGCGTCATTTCAGAGGACAAACACTAAGCTGGCGCTGCAGTGAAGATAGTTACAACAACAGAAGTATATGCAGTTATAAAGCATAGGTGTTATTCTGAGGAAAGTACTAACACTGCAATCCTGCAGATGACTAAAATGCTGCCCTGAATGAAAGCTCCTTCCGACCAAGAGTAATGGCGTTTGGCTGTGAGGAGGAGTCAGCCAGTTCACTGAATAAGATTGGGAGGTGTGCCTTGCCAGTGCCATTGTACTTCTGTCACAATCAGTTGACCATACGTATGTGATCTATTTCTGGACCCTCTATTCTGTTTCACTGATCTATAATATCTTATTTTCCTTTACTTAACTATATTAATAACAATAGCTTTATAGTGAGATTTAGCATCAGGTTAGGTAAGTCATTCAACTTTATACTTCTTTCTTAAAATTTATTCTAGAACCTTTACATGTCCATGTCCAATTTATATTTCTTTTTATTTTTATTGCAGCACAGTTGATTTACAATGTTGTATTAGTTTCAGGTGTACAGCAAAGTGAATCAGTTATACACATACATATATCCACACTTCTTTAGATTCTGTTCCCATATAGGTCATTACAAAGTATTGAGGAGGGCTCCCTGTGCTATACAGCAGGTCCTTATTAGTTATCTATTTTATATATAGTAGTGTGTATATTACAGTCCCAATCTCCCAGTCTCTCACAATATCCCTCCCCTGCCCCTTTCTCCCCTGGTAACCATAAGTTTGTTTTCTACAACTATGACTCTATTTCTGTTTTGTAAATAAGTTCATTTGTACCATTTTTTTTTTTTTTTAGATTCCACATGTAAGTGATATCATATGATATTTGTCTTTATCTGACTGACTTCAGTCAGAATGACAATCTCTGGGTCCATCCATGTTGCTGCCAATGGCATTATTTCATTTTTTGTTTATGGCTGAGTACTATTCCGTTGTATATATGTACCACGTCTTCTTTATCCATTCCTCTGTCAATGGACATTTAAGTTGCTTCCGTGTCTTGGCTATTGTAAATAGTGCTGCTATGAACATAGGGGTGCATGTATCTTTTTAAATTACAGTTTTCTCTGGATATATGCCCAGGAGTGGGATTGCTGGATCATATGGTAGCTCTATTTTTAGTTTTCTGAGGAAGCTTCATACTGTTCTCCATAGTGGCTATACCAATTTACATTCCCATTACAGTGTAGGAGGGTTCCCTTTTCTCCACACCCTCTCCAGCATTTATTGCTTGTAGACTTTTTGATGATGGCCATTCTGACTGGTGTGAGGTGATACCTCATTGTAGTTTTGATTTGCATTTCTCTAATGATAAGTGATGTTGAGCATCTTTCAGTGTGCATCCTGGCCATCTCTATGTCTTCCTTGGAGAAATGTCTATTTAGATCTTCCACCCTTTTTTTTAATTAATTTTTTTTTGGCGTATAGTTGATTTACAATGTTGTTTTAGTTTCTGCTGTATGGCAAAGTGAATCAGTTATACGTATACAAAAGGGAAAAAACCTACAACCAAGAATACCCTCCCCAGCAAGGGTCTCATTCAGATTCAATGGAGAAATCAAAAGCTTTACAGACAAGCAAAAGCTAAGGGAATTCAACACCCCCAAACCAGCTTTCTGCCCATTTTTTGACTGGGTTGTTTGCTTTTTTTAGGGATCGACGTGCATGAGCTGTTTGTATATTTTGGAGATTAATCCCTTGTTGCTTCGTTTGCAAATATTTTCTCACATTCTGTGGGTTGTCTTTTCATTTTATTGTTTCCTTTGCTGTGCAAAAGCTTTTCAGTTTCATTAGGTCCCATTTGTTTATTTTTGTTTTTATTTTCATTACTTTAGGAGGTGGATCAGAAAAGATATTGCTGTGATTTATGTCAGAGAATGCTCTGCCTATGTTTTCCTCTAAGAGTTTTATAGTATCTGGTCTTACATTTAGGTCCTTAATCCATTTTGAGTTTATTTTTGTGTACGGTGTTAGAGAGTGTTCTAATTTCATTCTTTTACATGTAGCTGTCCAGTTTTCCCAGCACCACTTATTGAAGAGACTGTCTTTTCTCCATTGTATATTCTTGGCTTGTCATAGATTAGTTGAACATAGGTGCATGAGTTTATTTCTGGGCTTTCTATCCTGTTCCATTGATCTGTATTTCTGTTTTTGTGCCAGTACCAAACTGTAGCTTTGTGGTATAGTCTGAAGTCAGGGAGCCTGATTCCCTCAGCTCCGTTTTTCTTTCTCAGGATTGCTTTGGCTATTCGGGGTCTTTTGTGTTTCCATACAAATTGTAAAATTTTTTGTTCTAGTTCTGTGAAAAATGTCATTGGTAATTTGATAGGTATTGCATTGAATCTGTACATTACCTTGGGTGGTATATTCATTTTAACAATATTGATTCCTCCAATCCAAGAACATGGTATATCTCTCCATCTATTTGTGTCATCTTTGATTTCTTTCATCAGCATCTTATTGTTGTCTGAGTACAGGTGTTTTGCCTCCTTAGGTATGTTTATTGCCAGGTATTTTATTCTTTTTGATGTGACAGTAAATGGGATTGTTTCCTTAGTTTCTCTCTCTGATCTCTCATTGTTTGTTAGTGTATAGGAATGCAAGAGATTTCTGTGTATTAATTTTGTACCTGCAACTTTATCAAACTCATTGATGAATTCTAGTAGTTTTCTGGTAGTGTCTTTAGGATTTTCTATGTATAGTATCATGTCACCTGCAAATAGTGACAGTTTTACTTCTTCTTTTCTGATTTGGATTCCTTTTATTTCCTTCTCCTCTGATTGCTGTAGATAAAACTTCCAAAACTATGTTGAATAAAGGTGTCAAGAGTGGACATCCTTGTCTTGTTCTGATCTTAGAGGAAATGCTTTCAGTTTTTCACCATTGAGAATGATGTTAGCTCTGGGTTTGTCATATATAGCCTTTAAAATTAGCTTGTCTAATTTTACAAAGATGTCTGCTAGAATGACTGAGAGTGCATTAAATCTATAGATTAATTTGGCCATCTTAGCAATATTGACTTCCACTTCATGAGCATGGACTGTCTTTCCTTTTTCCTTTTATTATTTTTTTCTCAGTCAAGTTGTATAGTTGTGAGTGTAAAAAACTTGATTGTCTTGTTTTATTGGCATTACTGTAAATGGAATTTTATTTTCCAATTGTTTGCTGCTATCATGCAAGAATATTTTTTAATATTAACCCTTTACCTTGCAACTTTGCTAAATTTGTTTATTAGTTGTTACATAAATTCCTTGAGATTTTCTGTGTAAAAGTAAAAATCATATCATCTGCAAATACTGCAGGTCACAAACTGTATCTCACTGTTCCAGGTCCTCTTGTAGTAGTAGTAGCAGCAGCAGCAGCAGTAATAGCTTGTTTAAGACTTATTTTGAATCATATATTGCATACTAGCACTTTACAACCATTAGCCTCTTTAACCCAGCTAGGTTGTGTTTTTTAGATGCCTAAAACGAAGATTAACCAAGGCCACTCAAATAAGTGGCAAAGCTATTGTTTATTCTGGCCATCTCTGCCATAGGTAGGACTTGGTGTTCCTGAGCATATATAATATAGTTCCTTCCTACAGATTAAGATGGACCAGCATTTCACTATCACTCACTTTGTCTAGCAACAAACCAGAGTCCCTCACTCTTCCAGTGGGTGGCTGGGAAGCAAGTCAAAGATTTCATTTTAACCTTGGGCTTCTTCTAAGGTTCTCCATTGTGAAACTTGGATCTGATGAATAAAGCCAATCTTAGCAAATTAGTAAGGTAGAAATTGTCACATTCCTTTCTGAATGTGTTTAGGTACTATCACCCAAGGTTCCTACTAAAACATAAAAGGCTAATTTAACTCCCTGAGGAAATATCATCATTACCAGTCAACTACTGATATAAGTCAGTTGCTCAAGGTACTTCCTATATTACAAGACCAATCCTATAAATTAGACTTTATTTTTTTAGAAGCCTTGAGTCATGTTTGTTTGACATATAGGGGTGCATTTCAAAGGTAAATATGTAAAACCATCTCAGCTGAAAGAGAAACAAGTTGTTGACTCTTCCTCAGGGGAAAAGAATTACAAAGGAAAGCATAGAATAGACGACCTGCCTTTAGCAGGGATCACTGCTAGGATAAGACAATATATATGTATTGATTCAACAAACATTAATTGAGCACTTACTATGTGCCAAGTACTATTCTGGACATTGGGGATACAGCTGTAAAGAGCACAGATGGGTACCATCACCTCTTTTCAAGGGCTTCACACCTGCCATTGTCACCTTTCCCTTCCTGCATCAGTTTTACCCTCTATACAGTATTATTCCTGTCTGCGTAAATTCATGTAATAGCCCCCATATTAGGGGGAAAACTCCTTTGACCTGAAACCCCCTCTAGTTGCCTCCCCATTTCTCTGTACCCCTTTATAGAAAATTTACTCAAAAGAGTGTCTAAACTCACTATCTCCACTTCGTTTTCTCATTCTCTTTGAACACACTCCAGTCATGCTATTGTACCCACCACTCCTCTGAGATTGCTCTTGTCAGTGTCTCATTAAATTCCATGTTTGCAAATCTAATGGCCAGTTCATAGTTCTTCTCAGTAGTAGATGACAGTTAACTTCTATTCCCGCTTGAAAAGCTTTCCTCACTTGGCTTCCAGGACACCAGCCCCTCTGTTGGTTTCCCTCCTGCCTCACTTGCTGCTCCTTCTCAGCCTTCTTTCTTCAATCCTCGAAATTATGGAGCACTTTTACTAAAACAGAAGAGGAAATGCACATTAGGGAGCAACTGGCTGTCTCTGCCACACTCTGTGAATCTTGTTCTTCCCCCAGTTCCCCATTTCACTGTCAGCTCCAATCTTCCAGTTGCTTAGGCCAAAATATCTTGGGTCATCCGTGACTCTTTTTCTCTCCTACTCCACATCCAGTCTACCAGCAAACCCTGCTGATTATATTGATACTTTCAAAATATATTCTGAATCTGATAGCTTCTGATCACCTCCGCCACTTTCATCTTAGTGTAGGCTATCGTCACCTCTCCTAGACTTCTGAAATAGTCTGCTTACTGGTCTCTCTGGTCTTGCCAGTCCATTCTCCACATAGTAACATATAATCCTTCAAAACTAAGTCACATTATGTCACTCCTGTGTGCAGAACTCTCTGGTTACCTCCTAGCTGAATAAAAAGCCAAGGAGCCTACTATTAAAAGGCCATATATTATTTGGTCCTGGCTAACTCTGATTAAATCTGCTATTCTCTCCCTCACTCATTGCCCTCCAGCTCTGCTGGCTTCCTTGATGTTCCTTGAATATACCAAGCACGAACCAATTTTAGGGCCTTTGTATCTACTATTCTTTCTACCTTGAATGCTCTTCACCTAGATATCCCCATGGCTTGTTCCTTAACTCCCTTCAGGTCTTTGATCAACTATCACATTATCAAAGAGACCTTTCCTAACAACCTGTCTAAAATAGGATTCCCGCTTGTAAATCTTTTTCCCTTTATATAACTCTTTTTCTTCTTAACACTCAACATCATTTGACCTATTATCTGATATTCTTTGTGTGTGTGTGCATGCTCATATACTTTATCTATATTTTCTATATATAAACATTTATATGTACATATATGAATTTGATTATTGAATGTCTTCCCTACTAGAATGAGAGTACTTGGTCTGTTTTGTTCACTGCTGTCTTTCCTGTTAGTTAAGGGTGGTCAAGATAGAGTTCTCTGAGGGGAGAAATGTAATGGTACTTCCCCTTTCTTTTAAAGAAACTTCCTAAAAATTCTAGACAGCTCTTCTGCTTATATCTCATTGGCCAGTATTTAGATTATGGCCACAGCTAGCTGCAGGGGAGGTTCGGAAGTATAGCAGTTTGAGCTAAGAATGAATGAAGAGGAGCCAGCTACGCAAAAGCCTAGAAGGAGAGCACTCCAGGCAAAGGGAATAGCTAAGTGCAAAGCCCTACTACAGTAGAAATAAGCTTGCCACGTTTAGGGGATTTGTCCTATGTTTGGGTACAAAAAGAAGCTGAATATGGCTGGAATATAGCAAATTATGGAGAGAATGGAACGAGACAAGTTGAGAGAGAGAGAGGCAGGGCAGATCATCACGTAGGGTTTTGCACATTCCAGATGCAAAAAAAAAAAAAAGAGTTGCTGGACTCTCTGGCACCTCAGCCATTCTCCAACCTTTGGGAAATTCTAGGGCTACACTGCCAAAGGCTACTTAGCAGCTACAAGCCACATGCAGCTATTTAAATTAAATTAACTGAAAGTAAAGAAAATTTAAAATTTCAGTTTCCCATCACACCAGCCACATTGCACGTGTTCAATAGTCACACGTGGCCAATGGCTACCTACTGGGCAGCACAGGTCATGCCAGACAGCATATGCCATTGTCACAGAAAGTTCTGTTAGTGCTGCTCTAGGAAAGCCAGTCAAAGGAGAAATAATGCCAAGTCTGCTTAGTCTCTTCTCTGTGATTTTTCTCTCTTAACCCTAGAATCAGTGTTTTTCTATTTAAATAGAAATAATATATGTGGTGCCTAGAGATTAGCCTGTGGCCTTTTCCATATGCAAATGTTCTTGTGGATGATTTTTACCTATGACAGAAAAGATGAGAAAGACTGGTAAATTGCAAGCATTCTTAACCTCATTATGAATACATTGCAAATGTAAAATTGCAAAGCATGGAAGTCAGTCATAAGTGTGAAAGCGGCTTTCAATTTGTTTTAATAGGTGTTTTCTATGTCTTATTGTAACCTAGGGATCTTGCTGCAAGAAACTGTCTGGTAGGTGAAAATAATGTTCTGAAAATCAGTGACTTTGGAATGTCTCGTCAAGAGGATGGTGGAGTGTACTCATCTTCTGGCTTAAAGCAGATTCCCATTAAATGGACGGCACCAGAGGCTCTTAATTATGGTAAGAATAGACTTTTTTTCTTTTGGTGGTAAAAATGGACTCCATTAGCACAAAACATTCACAAGCAAAGTTACAGGGGTAGAGCAGAGCTCCAGTTAGAATCATCTGAGGAGCAACAAAAAAGGATGTGTAAGTGTGCAGACCTTGCACTTGAACGTGAGCACAAACTTAATTCATTGATCTTATTAATCAGATTTTTGTATGGAAGATTGCTAGATTTAAAAGATGGATAATACTTACAAGCATTGTTAAGTATGACTGTACCTCTGAAAGTTTTTATTGTTATCCAAAAAAAGATTATTTCTATCTTAATAGTCAAATTATACCCAGAGTAAAAATGTTGCTGTGGCTCTGGACTATTTCTTTTGAATGTCTTATAATTGGTCCAATAACCTCATCTAATGTTAGGTTCCTAAATATTGAGTCAGTCAATGCTGTAGTTTCTGACTCTGAAAATTGACATGGTTTCTTAGCATCTCAGTCTCTGAAACTTGTATAAATCTTGTGGGAAGAGAGAAATGGGAGTTACATTTTAAAACAGCAGGGATTTTTTTCACTTGAATTTTTATGTATCATTGTGATTGGAAGTAAATACAGCTTGTATTATCTGTGGTTGGGATGAAATGGGCCATAGCAAGATGGGTAAGGGCTCAAGAATTTTTTTTTTTAATGTGCTTTTAAGTGAAATTAAAAATTACATTTTCATTAAGGGAAGCAGCATATGAGCCATGAGTTGGTGAATGGGTATAGTATGTTTTGAATAAAAATATCATAAATTGGAGGGAAGCATCATGCAATGTCCCTGTGTCCTCAGTCCTGCTCCTAGAAGTAGAGATGCACAAGAGGCAGGCAAGGGCGCGCAGCTTGTGAGACTCCGTGCCAGCTGGCACCACGCGTGTGTGGCCGCTGCCCCTCATCATGGTCCCTGCCTTGCTGCAGCTTGTAACAAAGCATTCATCAGAAAATATTTAGTAAGTGCCACCTCCACGTGGCCAGGGCACCAAGCCTCGCCTCAGCCTCCTACTTCTGCCTCCTTATGGCTGGACCTAGACCAGGTGTGGGAGGGAAGAAGCTGAGGTTTGTGACATGAAAGCATATTAGAGAGATTGAAGACAAGATGGCAGAGTAGAATAGGACTTGAGCTCACCTCCTGTTATGAAAACACCAAAATCACAACTGCTGAACAACCGTCAGCAAAAAAAGACTGGAACCTACCAAAAAAGATATTCTACATCCAAAGACAAAGAAGAAGCCACAATGAGACGAGGAACAAGATCCAGCTCCACCCACCAGTGGGAAGGCACCAGGAAGCCTGCACAAGCCCTTGGACTCATCTCACCCACCAGGGGTCAGACATTAGAAGCAAGAAGAACTACAATCCTGCAGCCTGCCGAACAGAGCCCACAAACACAGAAAGTTGGAAAAAATGAGACAGCAGAGAAATATGTTCCAGATGAAGGAACAAAATAAAACCCCAGAAGAACAACTAAGTGAGGAGGAGATAGGCAATCTGCCTGAAAAAGATGATCCAAGATCTCAGAAAAAGAATTGGAGGCACAGACCAAGAAGATACAAACAATGTTTAATGAAGAGCTAGAAGATTTAAAGGACAGAGATGAACAATATAATAACTAACTGAAGTGAACTATATACTAGAAGGAATCAGTAGCAGAATAAATGAGGCAGAAGAACGAATAAGTCAGCTGGAAGACAGATTGGTGGAAATCACTGCCACAAAACAGAATAAAGGAAAAAGAATGAAAAGAGATGAGGACAAACCAAGAGATCTCTAGGACGAGATTAAATGCACCAACATTCACATTATAGGGGTTGCAGAAGGAGAAAAGAGGAAGGGCCTGAGAAAATATTTGAAGAGGTAATAGCCAGAGACTTCCCTAACGTGGGAAAGGAAACAATCACTCAAGTCCAGGAAGCACAAAAAATCCCATACAGGGTAAACCTGAGGAGGACCATGCCAAGGCACATATTAATCAAATTAACAAAAATTAAAGACAAAGAGAAAATGTTAACAATTTATTGGCAGGAGACATATTAATATGTCTCTTGTTACCCAAACATTATTGACCAGAGACGTATCAATACGTTTTTAGAGAGTGATACAATTAATATCCACTTGCAAAGTTGTTAGAGCTTAAATTGATCAACAGTTCATTAGACAACTTATGATGTCATTATCATTCACATTTTCCTGTTAGGTTTTTGTTCCAACCTTGTGTGTATTATAAACTCAAGTTTATTACCATAAAATTTTCAAAAATGACACATCACTAAATTTTGAGTGAAGAATTTTTCGGTGACTTTTATGCAGATACTTTCTCTGATTGAGCAACATATATACTAGTGTCTCAGAAGATGATAGTTCTTCAGAATATAGTTCTGATTCACACAATGTGAATATTAGACCAAGAAAAAGACAAAAAACCTTAGTGATTGATTCTGATACGGAAAGTGAAAATGAAACTCATGGTGCTGGAGAATGCTCCTTTGCTTCTACAGAAGAGTGGATTGAAGACAACACTTCATGAAAATTAAAAGACTTTACAGGTGTGTCAGTCAGGTGTAACTGCTGACTGTAATAACCCACAAAGTGTTAGTGAAATAACAATTAATTTTTGGTAATGACTTTTTCGAGTTGGTCACTTCTCAAACTTGTATCACCAGCAGAATGAAAAATCATATAAAAACTATGATGAGGATTTAAAATGGACTGATGTAACCAGTAGTGACATGAAGAAGTTTCTTGGATTAATAATTTTGATGGGACAAATAAGAAATTCACAATGGAAAGAATATTGGTCGACTGATCCCTTACTTGAAACACCTGTCTTTCCAAAGATTATGACAAGAAGAAGGTTCAAACAAATAATGATATTTCTTCCCTTGAACCATAACTCAGAAACTGTACTTCCTGCAGACAGAACTTCAAAAGCTAAACCTCTTTTGTATTATTTTCTACCAAAATTTCAATTGATCTATATACCCAAACAAGAGCTGTCACTTGAGGAGGCAATGATAGAGTGGAGAGGACGACTCAGATTCAAAACCTGTATTCCCAGAAAACTTACGAAATATGGAATTTTGGTCAGGATGGTTACCGCAAATGAAACGATATATATGCTACCTTGAGATTTACATGGGTGAAGGAAAGAAACTGCAAGAAACAATATTATCGGTCCTACAACCTTACCTTGGTTCATGGCACCATATTTACAAAGACAATTATTACAACAGTGTGTCCACATCTGAAATATTGTTGAAAAATAAAACCAGAGTTTGTGGGACTATAAGAGAGAATCATGGTCTACCAAATCAATTAAAGAAGAAATCTAAAAATCTACAGAGGGGAGAAATGACATTCTTATGGAAGGGAGAAGTGATCTTCTTATATGGAAAGACAAGAGGCTAGTCTGCATGGTGACAACTCTTCATGACGCCTCCAAGCATCTACAGGAAAGGAAGACAGGAGGACTGGCCATCAGATAACTAAACCCACTTGTATATTAGAGTATAATAAATATATGAAAGGAGTTGATCGATCTGATCAATATCTGGCAAACTTCAATATCCTCTGGAAGACTCAAAACTGGTATAAGAAAGTGGGTTTCTATTTGAGTAGTTGTGGTTTATTCAGTGAGTTTAAAATTTATTGTAGCCTTAATGCACAGAATTAAATGACTTAACAAGCAATTTTCATTAGCAGTAGCTAGAGAATGGGTAACTGACAATTCTGGTGAATGCAGTGGTAGTCCTGCACCTGGTCCTTCTTGTGGCATTTCTAAAAGAGCCCCCAACAAAGATCCACCTTGTCAACTATCAGGTAAAATAAAAGAACATATTCTAGAGGAAACAATACCCACAAGACTAAAATAACAAATGCCACCAGAAAGTGTAGAGTCTGCTCTAACAGGGGAAAGTGCAGTGAAACACAATATATTTGTAATAGATGTTCTGTTCCCCTGCACAGAGGTACCTGCTATACTGCCTATCACACTCTAACGAACTATTAGAATACTTTAGTAAGACATGTACAAAGTTTCAAATACATTAAGTTCAAAAAAAGTTGTTGATATTTACTCAAACGCGGGTGTTTCAACATTCACTTACATAACAAATCGCCTGGCCATAGATGTTATTTTCTGCAAAAATCCCCCAGTCAATAATGTGTTAAAAGCAATAAGAGAAAAGCAACAAGTAACATACAAGGAAATCCCCATAAGGTTATCAGCTGGTTTTTCAGCAGAAACTCTGCGGGCCAGAGGGAGTGGCAGGATATATTTAAAGTGATGAAAGGGAAAAACCTACAACCAAGAATATTCTACCCAGCAAGCCTCTCATTCAGATTTGACAGAGAAATCGAAGCATTACAGACAAGCAAAAGCTAAGAAAATTCAACACCACCAAACCAGCTTTACAACAAATGTTAAAGGAACTTCTCTAGGTGGAAAAGAAAAGGCCACAACTAGAAACAAGAAGATTACAAATGGGAAAACTGACCAGTAAAGGCAAACATGCAGTAAAGGTAGAAAGTCATCCACATGCAAATAAGATATCAAAACCAGCAGTCATGAGAATAGGAGAGTACAAATTCAGGATATTGGAAATGCATTTGAAAATAAGAGACCAGCAACTTAAAACAATCTTGAACATATATAGATTGCTATATCAAAACCGCATGGGAACCACAAACTAAAAGTCTACAATACACACAGAGAAAAAGAAAAGCAATCTAAACACAACACTAAAGATAGTCATCAAATCACAAGAGAATAGAACAAAAGAGGAAGGTAAGAAGAAAAAGACCTAAAAAAACAAATCCCAAACAATTAACAACATGGCAATAAGAACATACATATCAATAATTACCTGAAATGTAAAGGATTAAATGCTCCAACCAAAAGACACAGACTGGTTGAATGGATACAAAACCAAGACCCATCTATATGCTGTCTACAAGAGACCCACTTCAGATCCAGGGACATGTACAGACTGAAAGTGAGGGAATGGAAGATGGTATTCCATGCATATGGAAATCAAAAGAAAGCTGGAATAGCAATACACATATCAGACAAAATAGACTTTAAAATAAAGACTGTTACAAGAGACAAAAAAGAACACTACATAATGATCAAGGGATCAATCCAAGAAGAAGATACAACAATTGTAAATATATATATTTACAATTGTAAATATATATATATTGAGCACCTCAATATATAAGGCAAATGCTAACAGTCATAAAAGAAGTCAACAGTATCACAGTAATAATGAGGGACTTTAACACCCCACTTTCATCAGTGGACAAATCATCCAGACAGAAAATCAGTAAAGAAACACAGGCCTTAAATGACCTTAAATGACACATTAGACCAGATGGGCTTAATTGATACTTATAGAGCATTCCATCCAAAAGCAGCAGATTACACTTTCTTCTCAAGTGCCCATGGAACATTCTCCACAACAGATCACATCTTGGGTCACAAATCAAGCCTCGGCAAATTTAAGAAAATTGAAATCAAGCATCTTTTCCAAATACAATGCTGTGAGACTAAAAATCAACTACAAGAAAAAAGCTGTGAAAAAACACAAACATGTGGAGGCTAAACAATATGTTACTAAATAACCAGTGGATCACTGAAGAAATCAAAGAGGAAATCAAAAAATACCTAGAGACAAATGACAATGAAAACACTATGATCCAAAAACCTTTGGGACACAGCAAAAGCAGTTCTAAGAGGGAAGTTTATAGCAATACAATCTTAACACAGGAAACAAGAAAAATCTCAAACAACCTAAACTTACACCTAAAGCAACTAGAGAAAGAACAAATGAAACCCAAAGTTAGTAGAAGGAAAGAAATCATAAAAATCAGCAAAGAAATACATAAAATAGAGACAAAGAAAACAACAGCAAAGATCAATGAAACTAAAAGCTGGTTCTTTGAAATGATATACAAAACTGATAAAGCCTTTAGCTAGACTCATCAAGAAAAAAAGGGAGAGAGCTCAAATCAATAAAATTAGAAATGATAAAGGAGAAGTTACAACAGACACCAAAGAAATACAAAGGGTCATAAGAGACTACTACAAGCAACTATACACCAATAAAATGGACAACCTAGAAGAAATCGACAAATTCTTAGAAAGGTACAATCTTCCAAGACTGAACCAGGAATAAATAGAAAATATGAACAGACCAATCACAAGTACTGAACTTGAAACTGTGATTTAAAGACTCCCTACAAACAAAAGTCCAAGACCAGATGGCTTCATAGGCGAATTCTATCAAACATTTAGAGAAGAGTTAACACCTATCCTTCTGAAACTATTCCAAAAAAATTGTAGAGGAATGAGCACTCCCAAGCTCATTCTATGAGACCACCATCACCCTGTTACCAAAACCAGACAAAAATATCACAGAGAAAGAAAAGTACAGGCCAATATCACTAATGAACATAGACACAAAAATCCTCAACCAAATACTAGCAGCTACATCTAAAAGAATGAACAGCTACATCTAGAAGAATGACATTAGAACATTCTTTAACACCATACACAAAAATAAACTCAAAATGGATTAAAGACCTAAATGTAAGGCCGGATACTATAAAACTCTTAGAGGAAAACACAGGCAGAACAAACACTCTTTGACATAAATCGCAGAAAGGTCTTTTTGGATCCACTTCCTAGAGTAATGAAAATAAAAACAAAAATAGGACCTAATTAAACTTAAAAGCTTTTGCACAGCAAAGGAAACATAAACAAAATGAAAAGACAACCCACAGAATGGGAGAAAATATTCGTAAATGAAGCAACTGACAAGGAATTAATCTCGAAAATACACAAACAGCTCATGCGGCTTAATATCAAAAAAACAAACAACCCAATCAAAAAATGGGCATAAGAGCTAAATAGACATTTCTCCAAAGAAGACTTACAGATGACCGACAGGCACATGAAAAGATGCTCGACATGGCTAATTATTAGAGAAATGCAAATCAAAACTTCAATGAGGTATCACCTAACATGAGTCAGAATGGCTGTCATCAAAAAGTCTACAAACAATAAATGCTGGAGAGGGTGTGGAGAAAAGGGAACCTTCTTACACTGTTGGTGGGAATGTAAACTGGTACAGCCACTATGGAGAACAATATGTAGGTTCCTTAAAAAGCTAAAAACAGCTACCATGTGCTCCAGCAATCCCACTCCTGGGCATATATCTGGAGAAAACCATAATTCCAAAAGATACATGCACCCCAATGTTCATTTCAGCACTATTTACAATAGCCAGGACATGGAAGCAGCCTAAATGTCCATTGACAGAGGAATGGATAAAGAAGACGTGGTGCATATACAATGGAATATTATATATAAATGGAATATTAGCCATAAAAAAGAGTGAAATAATGCCATTTGCAGCAATATGGTTGGACCTAGAGATCGTTATACTAAGTGCAGTAAGTCCAACAGAGTAAGATGAATATCATATGATATTACTTATATGTGGAATCTAAAAAAAATTATACAAATGAACTTATTTACAAAACAGAAACGGACTCACAGACTTTGAAAACAAACTTATGGTTACCAAAGGGGAAAGGTCGGAGGTGGGGGATAAATTAGGCGTTTGGGATTAACATATACACACTACTATCTATAAAACAGATAATGAACAAGGACCTACTGTATAGCTCAGGGAATTCTACTCAATGTTCTGTAATGACCTATATGGGAAAAAAATCTGAAAAGGAATGGATATATGTATGTATATATAACTGAATCACTTTGATGTATACTTGAAACTAACAGAACATTGTAAATCAAGTATACTCCAATATAAAATAAAAATTAAACTGAAAATATCATAAAATGATTCTTCATTGATTTAAAGTGAAAAATTACTTCACCATGAAAAATTAATAAGGTATTTACAAATGGCTTAATTAAAGACCAGGTAACTTAGAAAGAGCTCGGAGGTGAAACTCATGTAACATAAAATTAACCATTTTAAAGCAAACAATTCAATGGCATTTAGTACATTCACTGTGGTGTGCAACCACTGCCTCTGTCTAGTTCCAAAACACTGTCATCACTCCAAAATAAAATGTATACCCATATTAAGCAGCTACTCCCCATTCCTTCCTTCCCTCAGCCACTGGCAACCACATATCTGCTTTTTGTTGCTATGTATTTACCTATTCTGCATATTTCATATAAATGGAATCATACAATATGTGACCTTTGGAATGTGACCTCTTTCACTTAGTATAATGTTCTCAAGGTTCATCCATGTTGTAGCATTGTCATTATTTTACTCCTTTTTATGGCTAAATAATCATTCTGCTGTATATATTTGCCACCATTTATTCATCTGTTCATTCATTGATGTATATTTGAGCAGTGTCTACCTTTTGGCTGTTGTGAATAATTCTGCTATAAACATCTGTATGCCAGGATTTATTTGAGGACCTATTTTCAATTATTCTGAATACACACTAGGTAATATGGTAATTCTGTGCTTCACTTCTTGAGGAACCACCAAATGTTTTCCAGATAAAGCTTTGGAATGTTATTGTTTTGGAAGTGAATTAGGGTGGATCGAGACACCAGAATCTGCTTTGTATTTTGCATATCAGCAATGCTATGGCATAGATAAGTGTAGGTAGTTGTCATTGTGAGAAATTGACTAAGCTGTTCTAGTTCCCAACAATGAAATTTTTTAACTTAATACTCCACAGATACTAATCCTCACCCTTAGTGTGTCTTGCCATGTGCTGGCAAGAGAAGCTTTTGGAAGCTTTGCAGATCACAAACTAATTCCACCATTCCTCAAAATCTAGAGAAAATGGCAGCCCTGCTATTTTCCACAGTGATTCTTCTCTGGGTTGGTTATTACTCTAAAGCTATATTCCTAAGGAGAACAATCACAGGGTAAAAGAAAGGACTGTATTCTTTTTATTTACACAGAGGTTTTCTTTAGATGACAAAACATTGTTAAGCACCTTCTTCTTGATTCTTACAGCATCCCTATAAAGGAGCTGGACTTGGGAGCCCTAAAACCTTATCAATAAAATCCAGCTTTCTAGAATGTGTTCTTAACCCTGTTTGCCAGATTCTCTATATTACACTGCCTTTAAAACTCCTCTTACTGCTAAGCAATTATGCCAAGTAAAATCCTGCCTTTCAATCACAGTGTATTTTAGTTGAATTTCAAGCTAAAGTATTTACAAATCAAAATTCTAATTCCAAATATCTTTAAGAGCCAGACCTAAATTTGGTATGTCATATAATAAAGACAGGCAATAAGATCTTTGATTGGCAGTGAGGGACCTTTTTTAGCAGTCCTTAATGTTAACTTTATAAAATGCAGAACAACACACCCTCTCACCATACACAAAAATAAACTCAAAATGGCTTAAAGAGTTTAACATAATACATGACACCATAAAACTCCTAGAATAGATCATAGGCAAAACATTCTCTTACATAAATCATACCAATGTTTTCTTAGGTCAGTCTCCCAAGGCAATAGAAATAAAAACAAAAGTAAACAAATGGGACCTAACCAAACTTATAAGATTTTGCACAGCAAAGGAAACCATAAACAAAATGAAAAGACAACTTACAGAATGGGAGAAAATATTTGCAAGTTACGTGACTAACAAGGGCTTAATTTCCAAAATATATAAATAGTTCATACAACTCAATAACAAAAAAACAAACAACCCAATCAAACAATGGGCAGAAGACCTAAATAGACATTTCTCAAAAGAAGACATACAGATGGTCAACAGGCACATGAAAATATGCTCAACATCGCTAATTATTAGAGAAATGCAAATCAAAACTACAGTGAGGTACCACCTCACATCAGTCGGAATGGCCATCATTAAAAAGTCTACAAAAAATAACTGCTAGAGAGGGTGTGGAGAAAAGGGACCCCTCCTCCTACACTGTTGGTAGGAATGTAAGTTGGTGCAGCCACTGTGGAAAACAGTTCCTCAGAAAACCAAAAATAGAATTACGATACAATCCAGCAATCTCACTCCTGGGCGTATACCCACACAAAACTATAATTCAAAAAGATATATGCACCCCTGTGTTCACAGCAGCAGCATCTACAATAGCTAAGACATGGAAACAACCTAAATTTCCATCGACAGATGAATGGATAAAGAAGATGTGGAACACATATACAATGGAATAAAAAATGAAATAATGCCACGTTCAGCAACATGGATGCGACTAGAGATTATCATACTAAGTGAAGTCAGAAAGAGAACTACCATATGATATCACTTATATGTGGATGAACCTATCTATGAAACAGAATCATGGACACAGAACAGACTGGTGGTTGCCAAGGGGGAGGGGGTTGGGGAAGGGATGGAATGGGAGGTTGGGATTAGCAGATGTAGCATTATGAATGGATAAACAACAATGGATAAGCACAGAGAACTATATTCAATATTCTATGATAAACCATAATGGAAAATACTATTTAAAAAAAGAATGTATGTGTATGTATAACTGAATCACCTTGCTGTACAGCAGAAATTAAAACAACCTTGTAATCAACTATACTTCAATTTAAAAATTTGATAAAAAATAGGGCTTCCCTGGTGGCGCAGTGGTTGAGAGTCCGCCTGCCAATGCAGGGGACACGGGTTCGTGCCCCGGTCCGGGAAGATCCCACATGCCGCGGAGCGGCGGGGCCCGTGAGCCATGGCCGCTGAGCCTGCGCGTCCAGAGCCTGTGCTCCGCAGTGGGAGAGGCCACAACAGTGAGAGGCCCGCGTACCGCAAAAAAAAAAAAAAAAAAAAAAAAAAAAAATTTGATAAAAAATAAAATGCAGAACAATTTAGATGAGGGAAAGATTTTTAACAGGATGAGAAAGAAGTGGGGAGTATTTGTTACCCAATCCAATGAGGGAGTTCCTGAGTGTCTACAAGTGTCATGGCAACCCTGAGAAATTCAGTTCTCATAGACTAAGATTGCTGAAGATTGGCTCTGAATCCTAGCACTTTTTTAACAAGAGAAAATATAAATATTTTATGAAAGTCTTATTTTTTGTTCCACTTCTTCCATGTTTTGTGCAAATATCAATTTATGATTGGTGGTAAAATTTTGCCTCATTTCCAGGGGTCTTTTTTTCCCCACGGATTCTTTTTTTCACTTTTGCCCTCAAAGTAGATGCTGCCCAAGTCTCCATGCAGTGTGGGGTTAGGGTAGATGGAAAACCCCTTCAGTCTAAGAAACCTCTCTGAAATTTTAGCTTAGGGACAAAAAATTAAAGTTATTTTCACCATTATTTTGTCATTAGTGTTGTCATTTAATTTTTGAAAAGATGATGCATAAACTTGTTTTCGTTTTGTTTTGTTTTAGTCAAGCAGTATGTAAAGGGCCTACAATGAAATGTAAGCCCCTCTCCCCACCCTTGTCGCTAGCCACATAATTCCCCTTCCTAAAGGCAAATACTCTTATCATATTGTTGTATTCTTCTCAGAGATTTCTCAGCCATCTAACTGTACACATCTCCCCCCCTTTTTAAGCACCCAGTGGTAGCGTACTTCATAGCCTCCTCAGCATATACCACCTCTTCAGTACAGCTGTTACCAAAGGTACTGTGATTGTAAGGGGCAAATAAGATACTGATTTCCAACTAAGGAATAAAACAATCTGTGTAACAATCATTAAAAGAACTGTTTTCATTTGTCACCTGCGAACTTGGGGCTGATACAACCCATAGAAATTTAATTACTGTGAAGTAACTAAGTACTCTGAAATGCAAGAGAGGTAGGATTTATAATGTAGAGAGTCCTGGATCAGCCATCAGGACCAGGTTTCCCAACCAGTCATGTCATTAGTTGCATGACCTTAGCAAGCGATCTATTTCTCTACACCTATGTTTTCTAATTTGCAAATGAGAATGATAGTGTCTTTCCCTGCAAAGGGTACTGTGAGCATCAAATTAGACGTGGAAAACTAGCAATGTGCTATATGGCCGTAAGTAACTTTCAGCCCATTACAATTATCCAGCAAGGTTTCAGGTCAAGATGACGATATAGGTAGATCCTGAACTCACCTCCTCCCACAGACACATTGAATCTACAGCTACATATGGAACATTTGCCCCTGAAAAAAACCTAAAAACTAGCTGAGCAACTCATACACATTGGGCAAAGGAGGAAAAAAGCCACATGGAAGCAGGTAGGAGCAGCTGACTTAAAATGTTGCCCTAAATCCCACCCCTGGTTCGGTGACCCACAATCAGGAGGGAACTCAAAACCTATAGCTTCTCCCTGAGGAGCGAAGGAAGATCAGGCATCCTATCTTTTAAGACCTGCACCTGAGAGATGAGCCCCCAAAACATCTGGCTTTGAAAATGATCTGGGCTTGCATCCACAAGACCCTCAAGGCTTTAGAAAGCTGAGAACTGCTTCTTAAAGGGCTCACCCACCCCAGGGCCCAGCGCAGAATCAGCTAATGGAGAGACTCCTAGACTTTACATAAAAGAGCTTCACTTGCTAATCTTAATGCATTAGCCTGAGGGGCAGGCATCTAATTTAATGCATCTAGGGCCCTGACAGTGTATTTCTAGGGACAGAGGCTGGCAGGCACCATCTTCATGCTTTCCCACTGCTATGATCTAGAGTGCCAGTATCTCCCAGAGGGGAGCTTTTACACATGTCTGGTGCCCTGGTTTTTGTAGCTGCCACCCAGAGGACACCCTTTGATCACCAGGCTCTGGAGACCAGGGGTCGTGTATTCCTGGAACCCACAGGACTGTAACAATCTGAGAGTGAGTTTTTGGCAGACTGCCACCTCCCAAGGCACTGCACTGGCAGCAGACTGAAGCACACCCCCAGTCTTTCTGATAAAGACCATTTGCTTATCCAGGAGCTTTGGCCTGAGGGGCAGGCTTCTGGTCTGGCACACTTCTAGGGGCCTATAGAATTGCTCTCAGGGAATGAGGCTGGTGGATGCCGTCTTTGTGCTATCCCTCTGCCTCACTCTAGCTCACTGGTATCTCCAAGAAAGGAGCTTAAACACTTGTCCGGTGCCTCAGTTTTTTCAGCTGCTGCCAGGAGACAACTCTACATTGCCTGGCTCTGGTGACCAGCAGAGCTGACACTCCTGGGTCCCACAGAACTGAGAAAGCGTTCTTAAACAGCTACCACCTTCAGGGCACAGCAAGAGGCAACAGACCCAGGAGCACAGTCTTTCCATGAAAGGCCTATAATCTTGTGCTAGAGCTTCAGCCTGAGGGCAGGCTCCAGGTTTGTCACATGTCTAGAAGCCTATCAAGGTGCTCTCAGGGAATGCAGGCCAGAGAACACGATTTTGTGACTTGCTCTGCCTCGCTACAATTCGTCAGTATCTCCCAGAAAGGAACTTACACACTTGTCTGGAGCCCCTAGTTTTGTGACTGTAATCCAGGGACCATTCCGATCGCCTGGCTCTGATGGCCAGCATGGCTTACACTTGCAGTCTGACAGGACTGTATATATTTGCGTGCTTTAAAGTTGCTGCCTGAGGGTCTGGCTTCCAATCAGCCTGAATCTATGTGCTAGATATTCCTCTTTGGGACACTGACAGGTCTTGGAACACCTTCAACTACTAGGAGCTATTAAAAAATAAAATAGGCTTCTTGGACAATCACAAAGGCTTGAGAGACAACGGAGAGTTAGATCAGAGCTGGATGGTAAGTTTTATCTCCTACAGGAGGCCACTCCTTCAGGACTGGGAGAGGTGGCTGTTTCATCTAATGCATGGAAAGAACACAGGAAGTCAAGCAAAATGAGGAATGTGTTCCAAATGAAAGAAAAAGATAACACCTCAGAAAAAAACCTTCACTAAATGGACATAGTTTATCCACCTGATAAAACGTTAAAGTTGGTAAAGAATGGATGAACATAGTGAGAATTTCAACAAAGACAGAAAATATAAGAAGGTACCAAAGAAAAGACATAGAGTTGAAGAATACAATAACTGAATTGAAAAATATGCTAGAGAGGTTCAACATCATACTACATGAAGCAGAATAAAGGATCAGTGAGCTCAAAGGGCAATGGAACTCATCCAATCACAGCAATAAAAAGAAAAAAGAATGAAAAAAGCCAAGAGAGTTTAAGGGACTTATGAGACAACATCTAGCAGACTAATATTTGCATTATAGGAGTACCAGATGGAGGAGAGAGAGAGAAAAAGGGGCAGAAAACTTATTTGAAGATATAATGGAGGACTTCCCCGGTGACACAGTGGTTGGGAATCCACCTACCAATGCAGGGGACACAGGTTCGATCCCTGGTCTGGGAAGATCCCACATGCTGCAGAGCAGCTAAGCCCGTGCGCCACAACTACTGAGCCTGCGCTCTAGATGCTGCGAGCCACAACCACTGAGCCCATGCACCACAACTACTGAGCCCATGCACCACAACTACTGAAGCCCACACACCTAGAGCCCATGCTCCACAACAAGAGAAGCCACCACAATGAGAAAGAAGCCCGTGCACCGCAACAAAGAGTAGCCCCCGCTCACCACAACTAGAGAAAGCCCTCACACAGCAGCAAAGACCCAATGCAGCCAAAAATAAGTAAATAAAAAATAAATAAATTTAAAGAAAAAAATAGATATAATGGCTGAAGACTTCCTACGTGGGAAAGGAAAGAGACATCCAGATCAGGAAACCCACAGTGTTCCAAATAAGATGATGAACCCAAAGAGACCCACACCAAACACATTATATTTAAAGTGTCAAAAGTTAAAGAAAAAATCTTAAAAGCAGCAAGAGAAAAACAACTTGTTATATACAAATGATTCCCCATAAAACTACCAGAAAATATCTCAACAGAAACTTTGCATGCAAGAAAGGAATGGCATGATATATTCACTGTGCTGAAAGAAAAATACTTCCAACAAAGAATACTCTACTTGGCAAAGTTATCATTCAAAATTGAAGGAGAGAGAAAGAGTTTTCCAGATAAGCAAAATCTAAGAGTTCATCACCACTAAACTGGCCTTACAAGGAATGGTAAAGGGACTTCTCTAAGCTGAAAAGAAAGGTTGCTAATTAGTAACAAGAAAATATATGAAAGTATATATATCTCACTGGCAAAGGTAAGTATGTAGTAAGGTAGTGGATCAATCACTTATAAAGGTAGTATGAAGGTTAAAGACAAAAAAAAATAAAAACTATAACTACAAAAATTAGTTAAGGGATATACAAGATAAATAGATGTAAAATCTGACATCAGAAACATAAAACAAGGCAGGGGAGAGTGGAAATGTAGAGCTTTTGAATGTGTTCAATCTTCAGTTTTTTTAATCAACTTAAAGATGTAAGTTGTTATATGTAAGCCTCATGGTTACCACAAAGTCAAAATCTATAGTAGATACAGTAATGATAATGAGAAAAATCTAAGCATACCATTAAAGAAAGTCATCAAACCACAAAGGAAGAGAGCAAGTGAAGAAGTAAGGAACAGAGAGGAACTATAAAACAGCGAGAAAGGAATTAAAATGGCAATAAGTACATACATATCAATAACAACATTAAATGTAAAGGGACTAAATTTGCCAGTCAAAAGACAGAGTTGCTGAATGGAATAAAAAATAAGACCCATCTATATGCCGCCTACAGGAGACTCATCGCAGACATAAGGACACACAAAGACTAAAAGTGAAGGGATGGAGAAAGATATTCCGTGCAAATGAAAACCAAAAGGAAGCTGGGGTGGCTATATTTATATCAAACAAAGTAGATTTTAAAACAAAGACTGTAATCAGAGACAAAGGAGGGCATTACATAATGATAAAGAAGTCAATCCAACAAGAGGATATAAAATGTGTAAATATTTATGCATCTAACATAGGAATACTTAAATATATAAAACAAATATTAACAGACCTAAAAGGAGAAATAAACAGCAATACAATAATAGTAGGGGACTTCAATACCCTACTTGAGTCAATGTAAAGATCAGATGGAAAATCAGTAAGGAAATGTCAGCCTTAAATGACACTTTAGACTAGATGAACCTAACAGATATATATATATCTTGGGCTTCCCTGGTGGCGCAGTGGTTGAGAGTCTGCCTGCCGATGCAGGGGACACGGGTTTGTGCCTCGGTCCAGGAAGATCCCACATGCCATGGAGCGGCTGGGCCTATGAGCTGTGGCCACTGAGCCTGCACGTCCGGAGCCTGTGCTCCGCAACGGGAGAGGCCACAGCAGTGAGAGGCCCGCGTACCACAAAAAACATATATATAGATAGATAGATATAGATATCTATAGATCAGTATACACATGCCATCCAAAAGAAGCAGAATATTCTTTCCTAGTGCACACTGAATATTCCCCAAGACAGATTATATGTTAGGCCACAAAACAAGTTTTAATAAATTTAACAAGACTGAAATCACATCAAGCATCTTTTCTGACCACAATGGTATGGAACTAGAAGTCAATTACAAGAGGAAAGCTAGGAAATTCACAAATATATAGAAATTAAACATGTTACTGAACAACCAATGGGCCACAGAATAAATCAAAAGAAAAATCAAAATTACCTTGAGATAAATTAAAATGGAAATAGAACATACCAAAAGTTAGGTGGTGCAGTAAAAGCAGTTCCGAGAGGTATGTTCATAGTAATAAACGCCTACCTCAAGAAACAAGAAAGATCTCAAACAACATAACATCACACCTCAAGGAACTAGAAGAAGAACAAATAAAACCCAAAGTTATTAGAAGGAAGAAAATGACAAAGATGAGAGCAGAAATAAATGAAATAAAGACTGAAAAGATCAGTGAAACTAATAGCTATTTCTTTGAAATGAAAGAATTGACAAAACTTTAGCTACACTCAGCAAGAAAAAAAAGTGACAGAAACCAAATCAAAACAGTTAAAAATGAAAAATATCTGTGGTACAACTGATACCACAGATATACAAAGGATGGTAAGAGGCTTCTATGAACAACTATATGCCAACAAACTGGACAACCTAGAAAAAATGAAAGAAATCTCTCAAAAACCTTCTGAAATGGAATCAGTAACAAAAAAAACTCTCAACAAAAAGAAGTCTAGGAATGACTGGCTTCACTGGTGAATTTTACCATACATTCAAAGAAGATTAATACCAGTCGTTCTCAAACTCTTCCAAAACAGAAGAAGAGGGAATACTCCAAAACTCATTTTATGAGTCCATCATTACTCTGATATCAGAACCACACAAAAGGGCTTCCCTGGTGGTGCAGTGGTTGGGAGTCTGCCTGCCGATGCAGGGGACATGGGTTTGTGCCCCGGTCCAGGAGGATCCCACGTGCCACAGAGCGGCTGGGCCAGTGGGCTATGGCCGCTGAGCCTGTGCTCCACAACGGGAGAGGCCACGGCAGTGAGAGGCCCGTGTACTGCAAAAAAAAAACCAAAAAAAACCAAAAAACACACACAGAAATCACAAGAAAAGAAAATTACTTGGAGGGGCTGAAGGGTGTAACCATGGCCAGGTCGAGTTCAAGATTTCAGGATGTGGACGTGCAGCAGCTGGTGACACAGAACCTGGCTTGAGGTACTGACCAGTATTTCACCCCCAGATGCTTTGGCACCTACATCAATGTCACCTCAAGAAGTTCGGGCACATCAAGTAAACTATGAATCTAACCTTCCTGGGAGAGCCCCTCTGGATCTGCTCCAATCCTGACTGAGGAGTCTCCTCCCCTCTCTTCTGCCATTGTTCCTGATGAACACAGAAGCAAAAATTCTCAACACAATGTTAGCAAACGGAATTCAGCAACACATAAAATAATAAAAGGATCATACATCATGATCAAGTGGGATTTATTCCAAGCATACAAGGATGGTTTAACATCTGCAAATCAATCAACATGATGCACCACATTAACAAAATAAAGGCTAAAATTCATATCATCATATCATCTCAATAGATACAGAAAAAGCATTGGACAAAACTCAACATCCCATTAAGATAAAAATTCTCAACAAAGTGGGTACAGAGGAAATGTACCTCAACATAATAACGGTCACATATGACAAGCCCACAGCTAACATCACAGTTCACAGTAAAAAGCTGAAAGTTTTTCCTCTAAGAACAGGAACAAGACAAGGATGCCCACTGTAACCACTTTTATTCAACATAGTATTGGAAGTCCTAGCCACAGCAATTAGCAAGAGAAAGAAATGAAAGGAATCCCATTTGGAAAGGAAGAAGTAAAACTGTCCTTATTTGCAGATGAAATGATATTATATAGAAAATCCTAAAGTCTCCACCAAGAAACTGTTAGAACTAATCAATGAATACAGTAAATTGCAGGATACAAAGTCAAAATACAAAAGTCTGTTGTGTTTCTATACACTAATAACAAATTATCAGAAAGAGAAATTAAGGAAACAGTTCCATTTATAATTGCATCAAAAACAATTAAATATCTAGGAATAAATTTCACCAAGGTGAAAAACCTGTACATTGAAAACTATCAGACACAACCAAAGAAACTGAAGAAGACACAAGTAAATGAAAAGATATTTCATGCTCATGGATTGGAAGAATCAATATTAATAAAATGTTCATACTACCCAAAGCAATCTACAGATTCAGTGCAATCCCTATCAAAATTCCAATGGCATTTTTCACATAACTGGATCAAATAATACTAAAATTTGTGTGGAACCACAAAAGACCCTGAACAGTCAAAGCAATCTTGAGGAAGAAGTACAGAGCTAGGGGCATCATGCTCCCTGATTTCAAACTATACTACAAAGCTATGGTATTTAAAGCAGCATGGTATTAGAATTAAACAGACACACAGATCAGTGGAACAGAATAGAAAGCCTAGAAATAATCCCATGCATAAATGGTCAATTAATTTATGACAGAGGAGGCAAGAATATACAATGGGGAAAGACATGTCTTCAATAAATGTTGGGAAAACTGGACAGCCACATGTCAAAGAATGAAACAGACCACTATCTTACACCATATGCAAAAATTAACTCAAAATGGTTGAAGACTTGACTATAAGACCTGAAGTCATAAAACTCCTAGAAGAAATCATAGGCAGTAAGCTCTAGTGCTGGAGATGACGTTTTGGATTTGACATCAAAGCAAAGGCAACAAAAGCAAAAATAAACCAGTCGGGCTATTTCAAACTAAAACGCTTCTGCACAGCAAAGGAAACCATTTACAAAATAAAAGGACACCTACCGAATGAGAGAATATATTTGCAAGTCATATATCTGATAGGGGTTAATATTTAAATATATAAAGAACTCATGCAACTCAAGACAAAAAACAATCTGATTAAAAAATGGGCAGAAGTTCAGAATAGACAGTTTTCCAAATAAGGGATATACGTGGCCAACAGTTTCATGAAAAGATACTCAACATCACTAATCATCAGGGAAATGCAAATCAAAACCACAGTGACTTATCACCTCATACCTGTTAGAACGGCTGTTATTAAAACAAGAAATAACAAGTGTTGGCCAGGTTGTGGAGAAAAGGATCCCTCCTCCACTGTCAGGAGGAACGTAAATTGGTGCAACCACTATGGAAAACAGTATGGAGGTTCCTCATAAAACTAAAAATAGAGCTACCATATGATCTAGCAGTTCCACTTCTGGGTATTTATCTGAAGAAAACAAAAATGCTAACTCAAGAAGATATATGCACCCCCGTGTTCATTTGCAGCATTATTTACAATAGCCAAGGTATGGAAATAGCCTAAGTGTACATCAATGGACAAATGAATAAAGAAGATATGGTGTGTATATACAATAGAATATTATTCAACCTTAGCAAAGAGTGAAATCATGCCATTTGTGACAACATGGATGGACCTTGTGGGTATCATGCTAAGGGAAATAAGTCAGACAGAGAAAGACAAATACTGTATAATCTCATTTACATGTGAAATCTAAACAACAACAACAAAACCACTCTCACAGATACAGAGAACAGACTGGTGGTTGCCAGAGTCTAGCAGTGGGAGGCAGGGGGAGGGTGAAGGTGGTCAAGAGGTACAAAATTCCAGTTATAAAACAAATGAGTCATGGGGGTCTAATGTAAAACATGGTGACTATAATTAATAGTACTATATTGCATATTTTCAAGTTGCTAAGAGAGTAGATCTTGAAGTTCTCATCACAAGAAAATAAAATTTTATGACTATGGATAGTGACTATGCATGGTGATGTTGACTAGACTTATCGTGGTGATTATTTTGCAATATATGCAAATATTAAATCATGCTGTACACCTGAAACTAATATAATGTTATGTCAATTATATCTCAATAAGAAAAATAAAGAATTATTAATTAATTTTTTAAAATTATCCAGTAAAACCAGATTCAAAAGTCAAGGTTACAGGGCTTCCCTGGTTGCGCAGTGGTTAGGAATCCGCCTGCCAACCCAGGGGACACGGGTTCGAGCCCTGGTCTGGGAAGATTCCACATGCCACAGAGCAACTAAGCCCGTGAGCCACAACTACTGAGCCTGTGCTCTAGAGCCCGTGAGCCACAACTACTGAGCCCCTGTGCCACAGCTACTGAAGCCTGCACGCCTAGAGCCCGTGCTTGGCAACGAGAAGCCACCGCAATGAGAAGCCCGCGCACCACGACAAAATGTAGCCCCCGTTCGTCGCAACTAGAGAAAGCCTGAACACAGCAATGAAGACCCAACGCAGCCAAAAATAATAAAATAAAAGTCAGGGTTACAGAGTTAGGTTATAAGCTTTCACTTCTAGAGTGTGATCTTAGTTTATAATACAACTGGCCATTCGTGATCTCTTCCTAGATACTATCTTACAAAAATAAGGTATTTGGTTCTCTATGCTTTGTACTTCCTTAAAGAGTTAATTAGTCTTAACTTGTAACCAATGAATGATTTTCATAAAAAGTTTTAAATTATTGGATGCCAAACATGAAAAGAGTTGATATGCAGACAGGGAAACTAATCTTCCTACCAACTAGCATAGTGAATGTCCATAATTACCGTCTACTAAGAAGGAAGCTAATTCACACAGCTGGAGATGATTATCAGCAAGTACACTCCAAACTCTGACATCAGAGCAGTTATAACACAGGCATACTCTCATTCTCATTGTACTGTTTTCAAGAAAGAGAAAAGGCCATCCTACTCAAAGTAACAAGACATTTTGGGAGGATGGGCATTTATACATCCTGGAATGGCAGAAATATGTTGGAAAATCTTGAAAATTCATAGCCTTTTCTGCCTCCCCTCCTTGATTTCACATTCATTCCAGAAGATATCTGGTATTGGCTTTTATCTCTGTGTTTCTCTAGAAGATTACCAAGGGAAAAAAAACTAAACTAAGAGTTAGCTTATGTAATTCAGTAAAGCAGGTGCATCAAGATATTTTGACAAAACACAGCACCATGTAATTTAAAGAAGTTGTTTTTATCAGCCAGCTATGTTAATTTCTACTCTGTTCAAAACACAGAAAAATGTATTTTCCATAAATGAAACTATCAGTGGAGAAAATGAGAACTTGAAGCGTGTAAGAATATCTGTAAACAGTGATGAGTAAAAAATTGAAGTTAAGAAACTTTCCTTATTGCTTTAAGTTTGTTTGTAATTTTAGTAGAAAGAAAATGATGCAGGCAGAAGACAAAATTGCAGAACTCCAACTTATTTAATCTCCTAGGCGTCGATGTGTACAAATTTATATCTTTTTGATATAAACCATCTATCTCATTTAGAGGCCACAGAGAAAGTAAGCTTGCATACTGAGTGAATATTTGTTCTTGGTGGGGGAAATGTGATTTGGAAGGTGGCTCAGTTAAAGTAGCAGCCTGACGACTGACTATTCATTTAATTGGTAATATTACTACTCCTGGAAAGCAAAACTAGTCAAGAAAATAAGATCACTAGTTGTTGAATTCCTGGTAAGTTTAAATATGTTAATATGTGACTGACATAGACATACACAACCAGAAGTGGTCACCCGCTTATCCAGTGAGCTGAATGTGGTTTTGTTCGCCCTTCAGGGAGATACAGCTCTGAGAGTGACGTGTGGAGCTTTGGAATCCTCCTCTGGGAGACCTTCAGCTTAGGGGTCTGCCCATACCCTGGAATGACAAATCAACAAGCTCGGGAACAAGTGGAAAGAGGTGAGCCAAAGACACAGGGTAGCAGTGTTCACAGCCAGCCCGGGCAGTGCTGGTGCCGTGTCTGCATTTCCTGGGAGGAGGAAGAGAGTGCTCTCGGGCAGGTGATAGAAGAGGTGCTGGTTAATCTACTTTTGAACTTTATGGATGGTGTGGCTCTTTACAACCAAACCAACAACAAAAACAAAGACTTTAAAAGATAGATCCCAGCTCTTTGAAAATAGAAAGCTCTAGGCTTTTCTTCCACTGCCCCTGCCTGGCATGACACCTGCAAGGCTGTGCCATTCACTCTCTTCCAGGGAAATAGGAGATTGAGGAATACCACCTATTTTTTATTCTATGCCAAATAAACACTGTTAATATTACTGCAAATTGAAATGTAGTTAGACTTCAGGAAGAAGTTGAGAATTTTGGAACAGTTCTGAAGAAGCCCTATGGTGTTCTCAGATCAGGGACAGGAATAAGCAGGTGACGGTGACACCCTCACGTGCACTTGTGTAGTCCCCGGCTTTCGACAACAACAACAAACACCAGCGCCCTAGGGTCAGGCCTGTCAAGGGGGGCATGGTTGTAGAATCGGGTGTAGGAAGATGACTTCCAGCTTCCTTCCTCCCTTTTCCTACTGCTCCTGAGGCAAATGCATACAGGCACACACATACCACCCAGCACACTGCCGGGACACTGCCAGGTGACTTTGAATTAAAGATAATATTCTTCTCAGACTGTAAAGGAATATGCCTCATATTCATTTTTATTTCACTTTTAAATTAATGTTTATAAATCCTCATCCTTTTCCTCATCTTCAAAACCCTGAGTTGTAGAGATGATTTTTTTAAACTCTGCCTACAGCATCTAAAAGCAAATTCTGAAAGCAAATACTTAGAGCAACTAAAACATGCATTTGTATGTGATGTATCTTCCATCAGACTTTGTGACAAATGAACAAACAGAAAATGGGTGCTTTGAACTAGAAGGTAATGATGTTGCTCTATTAATATTAAAGTCTGCATTACTTATAGAGAAAAAATCAGTTTGCCCTGAAATGAATTTTTTGTTTCTATTAACCAACAACATAAGGTACTAAAAATTACAAACTGCATAATGCCCTATGTGAACATTTATATCTTATCCCCATTCTAAATTCTCTGTTCTTCTTCTCTTGGGTCTTCAGGATACCGAATGTCAGCCCCTCAGCATTGTCCAGAGGACATTTTTAAAATTATGATGAAGTGTTGGGATTATAAACCTGAAAACCGGCCCAAGTTCACTGAACTTCAGAAAGAGCTCACTGTCATCAAGAAGAAAATCACATAGTGACAGAACAGTGCAAACTCAGCCTCCAGGACTTGGTCCTCCAGCAGAGTAATATTGTTCTTTTCGTTAACAATGAGTTTATACCACGTTATGTGCAACAGTCTTCTAAGGTTATTTTTTTTAATTAACTGTTTTTTAAATATGTGCCGTTAAAAAAAGTCAAAGGCGAATGCATTCAAGAAACAGGTCAGTCCTACCAAGGGCTTTCTCAGCTCACCACAGCAACCCTGCCATTTCAGCCCTTTGTAAATAGAAAAGCACAGGCTCTAAATGTGAGGGGGAACCAATCCATCTTTTTCACACCAGGACCATGGATGTTTCTCAGAGATTTTTTACTTCAGACCCAGTTCACGGCTGCTGTCCCATGCCACAGACCCTACTCAATCGGTGCTATCAGCTGCATTGGTAATGCCATGTCTGCAGGACACATTCCAACCAAAGTTGGCTTTCTGCTCTGCCAAGGCAAGAGTGTATTTGTAAACATCATTTTTATATTGAGCATTATTTAGACCTCCTAGGGGTTATCTTTCCTTTCCCACCAGAAATAAGCACAGTGTAAGAATCCTCACATTCCTGTCTTATTAGTAAAGCTGTTGTTTCCCTCCCCTTTTGTCCAGGCATCAGAAAATGATGCCTGGAATGTCCTCAAAGAGCTCTTAATTGAGGCCACAGCTTTTAAAGAATGTTTCAGACAGCTGTGACGGCAAGAAGTAAGTTGGAACAGGAGGACGGTCTGGAGAAAGGGGCAGCTAAAGTCATCATCAAAGAGAAGGAAAGGAAAATAGAAAATCTGCCTTCTTACCAGAGTTATGCCTTTACACACACACACACTTTATTTTATGGTCTGATTCATGAAAAAGGTTCTAAGAAATGTTTTCAGGAGTTCACAGATAGAGCCTTCTTGTCAACAAAAAATTCTTTAGAGAAATTCCAAAGCACGAGGCTACAGAAATAACAGCATAATTTTAAGTACCTTCATTTGAGAGGAGACATCCCAGAATTTAATTCTGTTCATTTGTGCCAGTCTCCAGAGCTGTCAGAATTTCATGATTCTAGTTCATAAACACATCCATGTGTGTACACACATGGGCATGCA
>NW_020173108.1:8974722-9011831 GCF_003031525.2 Neophocaena asiaeorientalis asiaeorientalis | reverse complement strand
GCATGCCCCCCCCCCCCCCCACAGACACACAGCCACACACACACACACATAATACCGAGAAACCTGGCAGGTATGAATGGAGTAAATTGGTTAAGAAGTCAAATGAACATTATTAAGGAAAAAGCTATAGAGATAGCCCTCCTTTGTCCACCTTCCCCCTTCATTTACTCTTATACTGCTACCTGAAAATTCTTATCATTAGCCGACCCATATATGAGCACAGTTTGGAGATGCTTCATATGAATAAAATGTAACAGAGTTTAAACTAGGATTGTCTTTAGCTGAATCTTAGCTTCATCCAGGGAACTTACCCCATGGTCTGTATATAGTTGCCTCTCAGGATAAATATGTGTGTAAGAGATGGTCACGCTCAGGGGTAAATGTGGCCTGGGAGCTTTTAATAAGTGCTCAGGCCTGTGTCCAAATAGCACAGTAGTGATTATTTGGTCTACATTCATTGGAAGAGCTTATGGGATAGAAAATTCCTCCTGCCCCCTCCACCTATTTGCTGCCTAGGAATATCACTGCACACAACTCACACCCAGTACTACTTTCAAGAGTAAACAGGATAATACTGAGGAGAAAACTGGCTTGTGTCTACCACTTCAATCTCCTTGAAGTTTCATACACATTTAATGATTACCACATCCAGACGAAAATGAAAGCATAATAAACTTGCCCGCAAAAATATTGCAATATACAAAGTAACTCTTTTTTAATCAGCATTGTTTCCCTTCTGTCAAATATTATGAGTAAAAGGAAACCTTCTTTTGATGGCATATACTGCGGTAAATCAAAGCACAGACTCATGAATTAAGATTAAGAGCTCTGGTCTTCAGGCACTTGCCAGCCTTCAAAAGCAAGAATAAAATGGGGACATTTCCACCCTTTGCCAGTATTTCCACGTGCATCTCTCTGTAATATTCTTTGTTTAAAGGAAACAGCCTCCCATCACTTAGCAGCCGCACTGCTAAGCTCTCAGCAAAGAGAATGATGGTTTGGGCTTTAATTTTGTGAACAAGACCTGAAGCTTAATCATTGCATTCTGGTGTAAAGAACGAACATGGCATTGATATTTCACTCATCCAGGCTGTTAGAATTTGCAGTTCACATCGTAACTGTGTGCTTAAATTAAAGAAGCTTTTCAAAACATCATGACATCTGCAGCATTTAAATTCTATTTTATTCTTTGTCCCAAAGCAGGCAGTGGTACGGTTCAGGATTAATAACTCATCGGGAGTCTTTCAGGATATCAGTTATATAGAATATTAAATTTAACATAGGCGCATGCATTAAGAAGAACTTATGCAGACTATTTTTACTGTTAATTTTGTTGTGCTTGAAGCATAATTTATTCATCCCTTCTGTCACAGATAATTATTGGAATTATGTACTCTAGGAGGCTAATCCATACCCAAAAAGCATACACACAAATTCTCCTCTGGATTTGCAAGTTGATATAGGGAAAGAAGGATTCGGAAACACATAAAATCCTATGACTTGTTTAGTAAGAAAACAGTAACCGAAATTTTAGTAACCAAAATTGCCACTGGTCTGAATGTAATTCAGCCAGGTCACAAATCTTTGTGTTGTTAATAGATTTTTTCACGTGTTGCATCTGTTACTGCTATGTAGTTTCTGTCATAATTCCTTAAATTTGTGAATATGGAGTCGGGGGCGGGGGGCAGGTAAGCCCAGGCAGCCTGACTCTCACCTGCCTTTTTCTATCTTGAATCACCAAGGAGCCTTTATGAGATTTAAGTAGCTCATCATTTTTCAAGGAAAGAAATCTTTTATTGTCAAATTAACATTTATTACCGACATGTGAAACCTAAAATTATTTTGCACTCCATATAATGTAAGGTTACTTCCCAAAGCCAACATATTCTTTCTCTTCTAGGAAATAATAATAAAGGAGGAATAGGTTTTGTTTAGACTTTCAAAACCAGAGGTTTCATTTTAGTCCATCCTGCCACTAGGTCCCCAGTGAAAGGTCTTATGTAATCATTTCTCTCTTATCTCCCAAATTTAATATAGTCAATAAAATTCTTCATCCATAATTCACCATTTTATCACAAATACGATATTACTGAAACCTGTTACTAGCACACCAGTGTAGAACATGAGTCTGATTGCTTCAGCCAATTTTCAGCACACATTTCACAACTGTTTTTCATTTGAGGGTTGTTTTAAAAGAAAAGAAAATGTTTAGTCATTGAAATAGTCTTAATTTCCTTTAAACCATGGTATGGTTTTCTTGTCTGTGTTATACTCATTGTTTCAGTTTTGCCATATAGTTTTATATAAAGTTTGGCTAATACCACTAAAATAACCGTGGCTTCACAATACTGGTATGACTTGTGTCAAGAAGAAAGTGTTTTAATTATAATATATGCCACACACTAAGGATCTTGTAGTGGGATAAACATAAAAATGAGAACGCAAAAATACATGTCTAGGTCGTATGTTACTGTTGTTCGGTTACCTCAGTCACTCTACTTTCCAGTTCACTCATCAGATATTCTAAAAATGTACCTGAAAACCTTCCTTAGTATACCCTATGGACACTGTTCTGTGGCTGTGTGTCTTTTGACGTGAGATCAGTTGATAACTTTCTGAAAAGAGGGTTGGTTTGTTTGTTTGCCTCAACCCTCTTTTTACATATACGTACCCCCCCCCAGCACACCATTGGTATTTTAGTTGTTTCTTATCAACAGAATTGATTGTCCATAAACACTGTTCTGAGTCATGTAAAGACTGACTTTTGTATTTAGGAGGTCAGAGCCCTCACCCAAAACAGAATAATGCAAAATACAAAGAACAAAAAGGGACAGACAATTGAAAAAGACATGGTTTATGTATTAATATGTTAATTAAAACAAAGATTTTATATGAAAATGAGTTTATATTACAGTTCCATTACACTATTAAGTTAGCATGAAAGTTTACCATTAAAATAAAGTGTTACCTCTTTTATTACTAACTCTGATTTGCTTATACGTACCAGAAATTTTTTATTAAATATTTTAGTTTTATTTAGTTTTCTCTGTTTTGATTAGTTTCATATCAAGTCTGAATAATATATTATTTGGGAAGATCCAGAACTACATATTAATTTCTGCCAAAAAATATATTCTAATTAAAAGTCAATATTTCATGTACCAAGATGACCTACTTGAAGGAGATACTGCTACAGTTGTAGAGTCCCATAAAATTCTCCTTTAAAAAATAATGCTATAATACAGAAGGTGTAAAACTATATATCTTAGTCATAATTCAATTTAGGGAAATATTTGTAACCCCTTGAAGACCATCCTACTGCCTCATACTGATTCAAAGATTAAATTCTGAATTGTTAAGTGTAGACATTAAAGACTGCCTAATAAAGACTGAGATTCTTAGGTGGTAGAAAAATCCTACTGAACTGAATTCCTAGTCACTTTAAACTGGGGAGATATAACGAGCATAGGCTTCAGCACATCTGTTAATAAGGCACTGAGGCAAACGTCTACCAAGGCAAAAGAGGAGAGCACCAGTTATCCTAAGGCAGGATGATGCAGCCCCTACAGAGAGTGTAGGATAATTAAAGTGGAACGAAGACTTGGACAACGTCACTAGGAGGCCTGAGGAGAACAGTGCCACCAGGCCAGATCCTTTTCTACAGAAAATGTAAAAGGTATTGGAGTCAAAAGAAGCAAAAGAGGTCACCTGCCAGTGTGTGGGCCTTCCTGTGAGCAAACCAAACATCTCTCCCTTGCATGTGCAGCAGTCTCTCATCTCCAGCTCAGAGGCGATGCTGTGCTGGGTGACACGTGCTCATCGTCCTCCCAGCTAATGGGTTTGGCCATATATGCTTAGACTTTTAACAGAGACTTCTCTAAGTCTCTTTGTATTTGAGTTGGTGATACTATTTCTTAAACTAAATCACTGAATATTCACACCTCATTAGAAATCTGGTTGCAATGGGGCTGGTCTCCTAAGTGAGAGCACGCTGAGATCAGCCATTTTACCTTTTGACTGATGTTGACTAACTGGCTCCTAGAGGTACCCCAGAGGGACCTTCCTCTGATGAGCTCAGCTCTGGGGAAACATGGAATCCAGCAGGGAAGGAGGGGAATACCAATTAAATAGCAATGCTCCTTGTCTTTATACTAATAACGTGTGAGGGAGAGGAATCATAGAAGCATCCTAAAGCCAGTCACAGTGCAGCATGGCTAAGGTCAGACATGGAAGGCAGAGAAAGAGACATCCAAAAAGGAAGACTGAAGGACAGGAAGAGCAAAAACAAAGTACCAATGCAAAGTGACTCAAGGGCTCACTTTCCAACAAATAAATGCGGTATCAATGAGGGAAAGCGAATCCTCAAAAGGGAATTTTGAGGTGCTTCCCGCTGCATGGTATTAAACATTACGTACCTCTCAAGTTTCTACAGCACTTCTTAAAGGGCATTGAGTGGGGTATCGATTCGATTTTCTTTATGCTCCCTATAATCTCAAGAGGAAGCCACTGTTGAATGAGAATTACTCTTGCTTGGTAAGCCTGCAGGTATGACAGTGGTTCAGCCCACTTCCTAAGCAGTAAGGAACTGAGGGTGGCACACATATGTCTGGGGCAAGCCAGCATTGGAGGAAAACTGCTGTGAAATTTCCTTCTTCTTATTTTATGAAAGAAAAGATACCTTGCGGGTGTCTCTGCCTGCAACATAAAGATAGATTGAGCTTCCCTCCTTGCCAGCAAACTTGCAAGGGCTCCCAAAGAAGAATATTTAGAATTCACTCTAAAAAGATTCAAATCTTGAATTTCTAAATTATCTTCCCAAACATTACCACTGAAGTCAGAAGAGGTGAGTGTTCTACAAAGTAATAAAATATTCTAAGTGATGGTAATGACCCTGGTAGCAGGATCTTGTAATGTTTGCCCTCAGCTTTATTCATTCAGAAGCTTTTTCTCAATATCTGCCATGTCAGGTTCAGGGAACCCTACTGGGTGCTAGTTTTTCTGGATTTTTTTTTTTTTTTCTGGTTGGTATTTCTTTTTCTCAAGTTGTTTCTTAATCTTTACCAAAACAGAAAAGCCTTTTCTCATCAGCTTTTGTCAGACAGTGTCTTAACTGGCCTAGACCAAACAGTTTCTCCTCACGTGCTCAGGAGGCCCTTGCCTTACAGAGAGCTCCCAGGCATCCATTTACCAGGCCAACTGCATACCCTCTGTGTGAGAGGCCCCATGGCTTAGAACACAAAGAGGCCTCGTTGTAGTCTTTGTGGTGGGGATAGGACGACTAGGTGGCAGATGTGTTTGATGAGTTATACCATCAATAGAGGTTCTTGGGAGATTTTGCCAGGATGGAAAGATCATTGTGAGCAGATGTGTCCAGGGAAGCAGCCTGTTGACTTGGCCGAGTAAGCTCACTAGGTGACCTGCCTCCAAAGAAATGTTAAAACACTAACAATGATTATTTTAAAACCCCGGACATTTTCAATTTTTCCATTCCACTCTTCTCTGCCAGTATTTTTTATTGTTTCCTTCACACTCCTCTTGTCAGTAAATGTCTAAAAGTATTTCAGTTGCACAATGTCAAAGAGTTTTTCCACAGCTTCAGAAAAGAGGGTAGCAAATACAAAGACTCAAGTTTAAAATAAGGCAATCTACCTAGAGACACAGACCCCAAAGCACTACTGTGCTGAAACACAAACTCTACAGTTTCCCCCAGAGCGGTACCCTTCCTACAAAGCCAAACATCACTCTTTCTCCTGTCTGTTAAGAACATCTTTAGTATCAGAATAAGCACCTTCTAGATGCTATCCAAAGCAGATTCTAAAATGACATACGAAGAAGCCAGATTTCAACCATTAAAGCAACAACAGAAACACTACTTTCATCCCTTTGTACTCAGTTAAAACATCCATGCAAAAACTATCAATAGGGCTTCCCTGGTGGCGCAGTGGTTGAGAGTCCGCCTGCCGATGCAGGGGACAGGGGTTCGTGCCCCAGTCCGGGAAGATCCCACATGCCGCGGAGCGGCTGGGCCTGTGAGCCATGGCCGCTGAGCGGCTGGGCCTGTGAGCCATGGCCGCTGAGCCTGTGCGTCCAGAGCCTGTGCTCCGCAACAGGAGAGACCACAACAGTGAGAGGCCAGCGTACAAAAAAAAAAAAAAAAAAAAAAAAAACCTATCAATAGAACCATCCAGGCAGTTCATCTAGTGAGGAGCTAGTACCTTATTTTGAAAGCATAGGATGGATGTCAATGGGAAATAGCAATGTTTTGAGCAACACAGGGTAAGTATAAGAAGGCCAATAAAAAAAAAATCCCAATTCCCGCATTGAAGCAACAAAAATCTGAGAATGAAAAATGGAGTTGTATATGAGTCCAAACTTAATATTTTCTTCATGTAGCTCTTGTCAAATTGTACAACCTTGGGGGTCCTCTTTTGAGTTGCCTGAAAAATCCTTATGAAGCAAAAAACTAAATCCACCCCCCCAACCCCCAATGGGAGCTTGAATTTCTAAGTGCCCTGGATTCAGAAACTTAGCGGCTGAGAGGGAATCTGTAATGTTATAACCAAGATCTCAGGCAAAAGGCCCATCTTGGCAGTCTTTGCAAGCTTGCTAATCCATGCTTTTGTTAATTTTTAAACATGGAAGATGGCAGAGTGGTGGGGGTGAGGAAAACACCCTATTATCTAGAAATTTTTTACAAATAATTTTACTTGGTAGAAATAAACTTGCCTCCTTGCTCTTAAGAAATGCCAGACTGTTGTAAGCAAATGCAGAGGGCATGGTGCCCAGAGCCATGCTTAATATGACCGTGAAGTTTTCTCCTAACCCAAAGCATAACGGTTCTTATATTTAGATGATAGGATGCTAGGGAGGCCCATCCCCTGCCGGTCTAATTGCTTTGCTTCAGCTACAAGTGGAAGACCAATTCCAACAGAAATGAACTTATTTGCCACAATTCCTCCTCAGATGCTAGGCCTTTCACACTTGGAATGCACGGAAAATATACATGTTTTAATGGAATTCACTATTTTTGGCTTTAGTGTCAAAGAGATTGGTTCTACAAGGTTCACCTGATTCCCCATAACAAGTATATGTTATAATCCTATGATTCTAAATCCAATCGCAGCTATAGGTTCTGAGCATCAAGTCAAAATCAAAGATAAAGGGGAACTGGTAGAGAGGGGTTTTGTTTGTTTCAGACTCATGACCAAAGTGGCCAAAAATGTGAAACTCCCTTTCACTTGACGAACATTTCACCGTATGAAATGCCAGTCACCCCACAGCATCCTGTGACATAATCAGACTCTCAACATGGACCAGTGGCCAGGAGCACACTTTTCATGGGCCACTTCTGTTTATCATTTTCCTTCATAAATCATTGAGATTTCTCACTAAGACAGCTTTATTAGACGTGTATAGGTTTTATGTTTAATTTATGTTAAATATATTAAATCACATGGCCTACTTAAGCAACATATGAGTATAGCAGGGGTTGGTGGCAGTATGAGTTCTGCTGACTTTATGTTATGGTTTCTTTGTGTTTCTCTTGGTATGGTCTGGTGAGTGCCCTAAAAGATTAGAACTCTCTGAAGTCGTAGCCATACAACCACATAGGGTTAGGAAAAGCCAGATAAATGCAGGAGAATAAAATCAAGTTGTCAAAGTCCCGGGAACAGCCCTGACTTCTTCAGGAACGCAAGCCAACGGAAAGCAAAGACAAAATGTACAAATGGCGCCCAAGCCATTTGACGGTGGGCAGCCCACTGGCCTAAGGCACTGCATGCTCCTGGCACAGACCTACAGTGAGTGGTTGCAGAAATGTGACTTTCTGGGTTGCTTCCACTTCCCTTTGTTAGAAGATGAGTGTGGGATGATGGGGTGGGAATGGGGTGTGCCCTCAGCCCCCCATGGTACAGATGTTCCATCTGCAAGCCTGTTGGGCAAAGCACTCCTGTGGTTTACAGTTTCCTTTTAGTGCCAATTTTGTCAGGTTAAAGCACCTTTAATCTTCTTTTGTTGTTATTTTAAAATAATATATTTGTTAAGTGGATTAAAGAAACACTGGAAATAGGGTGCTTCTTATAAAAAGCTAAAGTGTAAAACACAGAAGCAAGTCCTTTGGTGAGTTTATCTGGCTTTGTAAACAAGTCTGAAAATGAATGAGAGAGAAATATCTAAGCAGTTAGTTGTCTGTCTTTTACCATTTTTAACTCGGATCTGTATTTAACACTTATTTATTTGTTAGTTTTACATTCAGAAGAAATACACTTTGAACTTCAGCTAACATTGTAGGATGTTTTTAAATTGTTTTCTACTTTTTTAAAACATGATTTCATCATTTTTGTAAACTTAGATAATTTTTGAATAGCCCTTTTTTCTTTCCCAATAGACCAATTACCATGCATAGGTCTGTGGAACTTTTTTTTAACTGTATTCTTATAATAAATGTAAATATTTGTAGCAAACTGTGTCTTGTCTTGTTTAATCTTTCCATCGTGTTTATATTTCTTTCTTTTCCATATAAATATTCTCTAAGCAGAAGAAAAGGAAGGAGAGATTTCCATGGTAACTGGCCTCCTAGGGATGTAACAATGTATAAAACATCATTAGCTTTCAGTTTCTCTGTAATTAAGCTTCTGAGTTCTGATGATAATGGGTGTGTGCTGCTTACAGTCCAATCACTGCTTCCTCTGTTTAGAAATCAAAACTGAAATATAGTTCAAAACGGAAATACAGTTCAAGTCCCATTTCTCTGTGCGGACTGGCTGTTTGCCAGGGGTTTTGTTGTTGTTTCATAACAGGATTTGTTTAGACATAACAAAAGGATTTAGGGAAGAAAGGTGGCTGAGAGAGATGTTTAGAAAGAGAAGCTGAAAGCTGCTGCAGCGCGGCAGTTACAGGCACGCATCCTTGCCTGGCTGGTGTACCGGGCTGAGCTGGTCACAGAGCCAAGATGCTGCTGGACTACTGTTTACCCTTCAGTCAGCAAATCGATAACATTTCTAAAACGGCATGCTGTTATTTACACAGTTTCCCCTGCGTTAAACCAAGCCCTCTCCCCCTCCCCGATCTCGGATTGGAAGAGGTAACCACTCCCCTCTCAAAAACATGTTTCCTGTTTGTGGGGCAGCCGCCAAGCTTCTTAGGACAAGCAAAATGCATCCATACAAGTCTTTCCAACCTTCCTACTCCTGCAGCACTCTAGCTGACCAGAGCTGGGTGTTTCTGGCCCTTCGTGAATCCTTTCACCATAACTCTTAATTGTCTGTCTGAGATTCCATCCTCATCTCTGGCAGTTTTGATTTGATACAGCATCCCAGACAACCTGTGCTTTTACTGACTTCAATTAATTAGGACCAGGTGCATCCAGCCAACCAAGGAAGGTTGGCTATTGGACTGAAGTTCCAGTCCCCAGGATGGATGAACAGCATCTCTGAAATTCCCTGGAGTTCTTGTGGCATTTAAAGTCCTAGACTTCACTGTACATCCCCCTCTGGCTAGTGATTTCTTTAGGCAGACGGCAGTGATGTTGCTTGCAAAAAACCGTGGATGTAAGAACTAGTTTCCATTAATTAAAAGTATCAGTGGTTGTTCCTGCAGGTAAAAACAGTGTAAATGAAGTGTATTTTGAAACTCCCCAAATCTGCTACAATTGGACTGACCCAGCACACTTAGGCCAAACTCATGACTACAACTGAATCAGGCTGTTGGTGCTACTTCCAAAGGCATCTGATATCGAAACAAGCGTCACTCTGGGAGCGAGGAAACCTCTGTTCTCATCCCCGGTTGGACTCTCACTAGTTCGTAAACTTGAACAAGCCACATCACTATCTAGGCCACAGTTTCCTCAACTGTAAAACGGGTTGGACTAAATCATTACCTAGTATTAAAACTTTTTTTTTTAATTTTGCTTCTCTAAAAGCATACTGATTCCTTCTTCAGTATTTAATGTAGTCCAGGTGGTGCCCTCCCACTATGGAAGCCAAAGGACCAATCCGTAATCTTTATTTACCCAATTGGATACTTTCTCCCAAAACTGAGTCTTGAAGGACAAAAGAAAGAGTTGGAAGGCACTGTTCCTAGGAAAATACTGCTGTAAAGTTGCCCTAGTCCTCCAGAGCACCCTTGGTGTCTTCCCATTCCCAAGCCTCATTCTCTAGCCTCCTATTGACCTTGGAGCCTCCAGCTCATTCCCTTTTACTAAGCTATCCATAGAGCGGTTCTGTTGCCTGCAGCCAAGGATCCTAGCTGATAACAGTGATCTCTAAGGCGAGGCCCCTTCCAGCCTTGGGATTCTGTGATCTCCCAAGTCTTCTCGGGGTCACTTTAGAATCTCTGAACACCAGCACTGTGCAGGACGGGTTCTGTTCTCTTGCTTTCACAGTGTAGCTGTCAGAATTCCAAAGTGATGAGAAAAAGGAAAATTCCTTAAAGGTTCAGTCATCTAGTGTGCTGATTATCTAAACTAAGCCTTTTAACGTCTCCCCGGCTCAGGACCTAGGTAATTCAAAATTATAAATGTTGCTTTTGCAGCCTCCCTGTGGTGACAGTTGGCACCATAGGATAAATGATAAGGTCAATGGACTAGAACATTGTGAGAGGCTAATTGATCTATCACAGCAATATAAATGCCAAGAATTAATAGAAAAATAAATGTCATAGGAAGTGGAGATCTTGACAACCTTAGAAGCTAGTCTCTCCTGGCCTCTTCCCACCTTTCATTAGGGCTTGGTCTTGTTCCGTATTCAGAGGATCTTTCCCTTTCATGCAAACACATCCAGCCCCCAAACGTTTCGTTCTAGCCCTGGGTAAAAGCCAATGAATAATTTAAGCCTGTTGGGTTTTTATCCCAATTTAATTTTCCAAGCAGCCTCCGGAAGCCTTCCCTCTGCCCCCCTGCCAAATGTCAAGGAATGAGTATGACACAGTAATACAGCACAGCAGGACTCGAAGGAACACACTGAGGATGTATGTGCGTTATGAAAGGGAGTGAGTGGGCAAAGTGGGAGGATTTACTCACTGATGTCCCTCACTGAAGGTCCTGTTGCAGCAGCCAAAATCCCAGAAACCAGGCTTTTTCTATTCCAGAACTGTACACTTCATTAGTCTTCCAGGGAATACCAATCAAAGATGGGGACATCTCGTCTGCTATGGTTGAACCTTTAACCTCAATCAAATCAGGGGACAGGCAGCCATCTGCCCCAGCCAGTTTCACTCCTGAATTTCTTTTTATATCAAACTAAGTCCAGCCTCTCTTCTACGTCACTCTGATGCATATAGAAAGTTAGAAATGGGAGACCAGCAGATTCACAAGAGCATATCTCCTCTCTTTGCCTCATTGTTCTCTTTCTCAAACCCTTTCTTGTGGCTTGAAATCAGTCCTATATCAGGATACCCTCACAGTTTTTTTACCCCAAAGTAGATGTTCCATAAATAATCATTGGTGTATATTAAAGTATATTCCTCAAGTACAAATTTGGGAAGACCAGAAGTCATCTACAAGGTTAAACATATGGTAAAAGAGGAAAATTATAAATAAAAACAAAGTCCAATTATAAAGAGAAAAGAGAGGAAACCAGATATCTAAAATCTGTTAATTACAACGAGGCAATAAATTTTACTGAATTTCCTGACAACCAAAAAAAAAAAAAAAAAAGGCTGAAAATTCATGTGCTAAGCATTCAACTTAAAAGATTAGAAATAAAGTGATTCTAGAACTTTGTTTTCTAAGGTTAAACATAAGAGTCATGGCAGTGGTTTTCAACTGGAAGCAATATTGCCCCCCAGGGGATATTTAACAATGTCTGCAGATATTTTTGGTTAGTCACAACTGGTAAGTGCTACTGGCATCCAATAGGTAGAGGCCAGGGTGCTGCTAACCATCCTACAATGCCCAAGACAGACCTTCACACTAAAGAATTCTCTGGCCCCAAATGTTAATAGTGCCATGGGTGAGACACCCTGAGTTATAAGGCTTCTCTGCATTTCCATCCAGTGGAAATGGAAGGCTTTCTTTAACTGGATAAATTTTAAAGGAACAATGAAAGACAAAAATGAAAGCTGCTTTTTAATTTCTTTCCCTACGCTGATATGTTTGAAATACAGCTTACATAGAAAAACAAAGCCAAGACTTTGTTCTTCAATGAGATTCACCAAGAAAAAAAGAATAAACTGTCTTAGGAATGAAATAGTAGACATAAATAACTACAGAAACAGCAGGGATTGAAAAGGTAATAAGTGAATACTGTGAACTCTCTGATAATAAATTTGAAAATAACCTAAATTAAACAAACTTGATGAATTCCTAGAAACAATATAACTTGCCAAAGCTTACTCAAGAAAAAATAGCATTCAAAATAGTTCTGTAACTATTAAAGAGCTGAAATCAGTAATTTAAAATCGTCTTGTAGCATTTAACCCAGATACCTGAAGGTTTATTTCATGCATAAACTTTTACATACATGTTCATAGCAGCTATTTTGGTTTGCTTTTTGGTTTTTTACTATTTTAAATGAAGCTGGAGGAATTTAATAATGATACACTTTAATATGATTCAGTTCACTGCAGGGCTGTTAGAAAATCAGGGGTGAAGTTCTTAGGCTTAGGAGAGAGATGTTAGAAGTACGTTAGCAAGATATATTATTACATCTTTAAAACCATTTACTTTAAAACTTGTAAGGTCACAGAAGCATTTAAAATAACTTTTAGACGAGATCATGTGTGTTCAGGGTGGTACAGCTGTAGACTACAGCCAACATCATACTCAATGCTGAAAAGCTGAAAGCATTTTCTCTAAGATCAGGAACAAGACAAGGATGTCCACTCTTACCACTTTTATTCAACACTGTTTAGGAAGTCCTAGCTACAGCAATAAGAGAAGAAAAAAATAAATAAAAGGAATCCAAATTGGAAAAGAAGTAAAACTGTCACTGTTTCCAGATGACATGATACTATACATGGAAAATCCTAAAGATGCTACCAGAAAACTACTAGAGCTCATCAATGAATCTGGTAAAGTTGCAGGACAAAATTAATACACAGAAGTCTGTTGCATTTCTATACATTAACAACAAAAGATCAGAAAGAGAAATTAAAGAAACAATCCCATTTACTGTCATATCAAAAAGAATAAAATACCTAGGGATAAACCTACCTAAGGAGGCAAAAGACCTGTACTCAGAAAACTATAAGATGCTGATTAAAGAAATCAAAAATGACACAAACAGATGGAAAGATATACCATGTTCTTGGATTGGAAGAATCAACATTGTGCAAATGACTATAGGCAATCTACAGATGCAATGCAAGCCCTATCAAATTACCAATGGCATTTTTCACAGAAATAGACAAAAAATCTTTAAATTTGTATGGAGACACAAAAGACCCCAAATAGCTAAAGCAATCCTGAGAAAGAAAAATGGAGCTGGAGCAATCAGGCTCCCAAACTTCAGACTATACTACAAAGCTTCACTTATCAAAACACTATGGTCCTACACAAAAGCAGACATTTAGATCAATGGAACAGGATAGAAAGCCCAGAAATAAACCCCTACACCTATGGTCAATTAATCTACAACAAAGGAGGCCTAGAATACACAATGGATAAAAGACAGTCTCTTCAGTAAGTGGTGCTGGGAAAACTGGACAGCTACATGTAAAAGAATGAAATTAGAACATTCTCTAACACCATACACAAAAATAAACTCAAAATGGATTAAGGACCTAAATGTAAGACCAGGTACTATAAAACTCTTAGGGGAAAACATAGGCAGAACACACTTCGACATAAATTGCAGCAGTATCTTTTGGATCCATCTCCTAGGGTAATGAAAATAAAAACAAAAATAAACAAATGGGACCTAATTAAACTAAAAAGCTTTTGTACAGCAAAGGAAACTGTAAACAAAATGAAAAGACAACCCACAGTATGGGAAAAAATATTTGCAAATGATGTGACCGACAAGGGATTATTCTCCAAAATTTACAAACAGCTCATGAGGCTCAGTATCAAAAAAACAACCCAATCAAAAAAATAGGCAGAAGACCTAAATAAACATTTCTGCAAAGAAGACATACAGATGGCCAAGCAGTACATAAAAAGATTCTCAACATTGCTAATTATTTATTAGAGGAATGAAAATCATAACTACAGTGAGATATCACCTCACACCAGTCAAAACGGCTATCATCAAAAAATCCATAAACAATAAACGCTGGAGAGGGTGTGGAGAGAAGGGAACCCTCCTATGCTGTTGGTGGGAATGTAAATTGGTGCAACCACTATGTAGAACAGTATGGAGGTTCCTTAAAAAACTAAAACTAGACGCTACCATATGATCCAGCAATCCCACTCCTGGGCATATATCCAGAGAAAACCATAATTTGAAAAGATACATGCACCCCAATGTTCACTGCAACACCGTCTACAACAGCCAGGACATGGAAACAACCTAAATGTCCATTGATAGATGAATGGATAAATAGGATGTGGTACATATCTACAATGGAATATTACTCAGCCATAAAAAAGAGTGAAATAATGGCATTTCAGCAACATGGATGGACCTAGAGATTGTCATACTGACTGAAGTCAGTCAGACAAAGACAAATATCATATGATATCACTTATATGTGGAATCTAAAAAAAAAATGGTACAAATAAACTTATTTACAAAACAGAAATAGAGGGCTTCCCTGGTGGCGCAGTGGTTGAGAGTCCGCCTGCTGATGCAGGGGACACGGGTTCCTGCCCCAGTCTGGGAAGATCCCACATGCCACGGAGCGGCTGGGCCCATGAGCCATGGCCACTGAGCCTGTGTGTCCAGAGCCTGTGCTCCACAACGGGAGAGGCCACAACAGTGAGAGGCCCGCGTACCACAAAAAAAACAAACAAAAAAACAGAAAGAGTCATAGTTGTAGAAAAAAAACTTATGGTTACCAGAGGGGAAAGGGGCAGGGGAGGGATATATTGGGAGTTCAGGACTGATATATACACACTACTATATTTAAAATAGATAAGCAAAAAGGACCTACTGTATAGCACAGGGAACTCTGCTCAACATTCTGTAATAACCTAAATGGGAAAAGAATTTGAAAACGAATAGATATATGTATAACTGAATCACTTTGCTGTACACCTGAAACACAATGTTGTAAATCAACTATACTCCAATTAAAAATTTTTAAAAAATAACTTTTAACCATGTGCAGTTAATTTGATAGCAGCTTTTGTCTAACAGCCCCAAACTGGAAAATACCCAAATGTTCTTCAATAGGAAACTGTGGTACACCCATACCATGAAATACTACTCAGCAATAAAAATGAGTGAACTATTTTTTCTTCTTGAAAACATCTACTTTTTTCTTTTTTTAGCCACGAGCAACAACTAAAACAATAGGCAAAGATTTTCTTTTTTTTTTTAACTTTTTATTTTATATGGCCAATTAACAATGTTGTGATAGTTTCAGGTGCACAGCAAAGGGGCTCAGCCATACATATACATGTATCCATTCTCCCCCAGATTCCCCTCCCATCCAGGCTGCTACATAACACTGATCAGAGTTCCCTGTGCTATACAGTAGGTCCTTGTTGGTTATCCATTTTAAATATGGCAGTGTGTACATGTTGATCCCAAACCCCCTGACTATCCCTTCCCCCCCGTCCTTCCCCCTGGTAACCATAAGTTCGTTCTCTAAGTCTGTGAGTCTGTTTCTGTTTTGTAAATAAGTTCATTTGTATCATTTCTTTTAAAATTCCATATATAAGGGATATCATACAATATTTCTCTTTCTCTGTCTGACTTACTTCACTCAGTATGACAATCTCTAAGTGTATCCATGTTGCTGCAAATGGCATTATTTCATCCTTTTTAATGGCTGAGTAATATTCCACTGTATATATGTACCACATCTTCTTTACCCATTCCTCTGTCGATGGACGTATAGGTTGCTTCCGTGTCTTGGTTATTGTAAACAGTGCTACAATGAACATTGGGCTGCATGCATCCTTTTGGACCATGTTTTTCTCCAGATATATGCCCAGCAGTGGGATTGCAGGGTCATATGGTAACTCTGTTTTTTGTTTTTTAAGGAACTTCCATACTGTTCTCCATAGTGGCTGTAACAGTTTACTTTCCCACCGACACTGCAGGAGGGTTCCCTTCTTCTCCACAACCCTCTCCAGCATTTATTGTTTATGGATTTTTTGATGATAGCCATTTTGACTGGTGTGAGGTGATATCAAAAATCAATGAAGTGGACTTCCCTGGTGGCACAGTGGTTAAGAATCCGCCTACCCTTCCCTGGTGGCACAGTGGTTGAGAATCTGCCTGCCAATGCAGGGGACACAGGTTCGAGCCCTGGTCTGGGAAGATCCTACATGCTGCGGAGCAACTAGGCTCGTGAGCCACAATTACTGAGCCTGAGCATCTGGAGACTGTGCTCTGCAACAAGAGAGGCCGCGACAGTGAGAGGCCCGCGCACCACGATGAAGAGTGGCCCCCACTAGCCACAACTAGAGAAAGCTCTCGCACAGAAACGAAGACCCAACACAGCCAAAAATAAATAAATTAAAAAAAAAATAGAATCCACCTGCCAATGCAGGGGACACAGCTTGGAGCCCTGGTCCGGGAAGATTCCACATGCCATGGAGCAACTAAGCCCATGTGCCACAACTACTGAGCCTGTGCTCTAGAGCCTATGAGCCACAACTACTGAAACCTGCATGCCTAGAGCCTGTGCTCCACAACAAAGATAAACCACCACAATGAGAAGCCCATGCACCACAATGAAGAGTAGCCCCTGCTCGCCACAACTAGAGAAAGCCTGCGTGCAGCTACAAAGATCCAATGCAACCAAAAAATAAAATAAAACAAACAAACAAAAAATGAGTGAACTATTGATTCACACAACTTGAATGAACCTCAAGAAAATTACACTGAGTGAAAAACTTCAATCTTAAAAGGATACACACTGCATGATTTCATTTGTGTAGCATTCATTAAATAACATCACAGAGATAAAAGAGATCAGTGATTGCCAGGAGCTCGGGATAGAGAAAGGGGATGGATGTGGCTATAAAGGAGAAACATAAGGGAGACTTGTGGTTACACAAGGCTACACACGTGATAAAACTGCATAGAGCTACACACACACAAACATGAACGTGTATATAGATAACTGGTGAAATCTGAGTAAACCCTATGGATTGTACCAATGTCAAAATTGTGGGAAAGGCTGGGGAAACATGCTCAGGATTTCCCTGTACAGTTCCTGGTAAGCTCTTCTATATCTATAATTATTCAAAGTTAAAAGTTAAGAAAATAAATATAACAAAATAAAAATCTTTTCACAAAGACAATACCAGGCCTAGAGGTATAGGGTTTAGAGGGGATACACCAAGCTTTCAAGGAACAGATAATTCCTTCTTACAAACTCCTCCAGAGAGAGGAAAATAAAGAAAGAAGACTCTCCAATACATTTAATGAACTAATATAACTTTGAAAACAAAGAGCAAAAAACTACAAGACAAGAAAATTTCAAGCCAATCTTCATCATGAATATGGACAAACCTCCTCCAAAGTAAAGGCAAACTTAATCCAGCAATGAATAAAATATTTAAAATATCAATTTTGAATTAGATTTATTCCAAGAATGAAATAATGGTTTGATTTTATAAGATCTTTTTAATGCAAGTTACCATACAAAAAGAGAAAATAGGAAAAAAAGAACACATAAAATTCTATGAGACAGTCAAAAATCCAGTAAACTGGGCTTCCCTGGTGGCACAGTGGTTGAGAGTCCTCCTGCCGATGCAGGGGACACGGGTTCGTGCCCCGGTCTGGGAAGATCCCACATGCCGCGGAGCAGCTGGGCCCGTGAGCCATGGCTGTCGAGCCTGCACGTCCGGAGCCTGTACTCCGTAACAGGAGAGGCCACAGCAGTGAAAGGCCTGCGTATTGCAAAAAAACAAATAAACAAACAAAAACAATCCAGTAAACTGGGGAGAAAAATATAACTTCTTTAAAATCAGAATGGAATCTTCAAAAGACCCTACAGTAAACATTGGTGAAACATTGCAGCATTCCCTTTAAAAATCAGGAATAAAACAAGAGAACATCTATCACCATTTCTATTCAACCTTGTACTGGATGCCCTAACAGAAAGTTAAGAAAAAGAAATATACAGTGCTATTCATAGATGATATATGATTGTTTACATTCTAAACCCAAACACATTCTTTTAATGAATAAGAGAACTACCTAAATTTCTATATATAAGATCAACATGAAAAAATATCAACTACATTTCTTCACCAGTCAAAGAATAAGAGTAAGAACAATATTTTTTAAATGCCATTACAACAGCAACAAAAACTATAAAACACCCAGGAGTAAACTAATGAGAGATGTGTAAGCCCTTTATGGAGAGTGTTTTCAAAGCATCCAAGAAGACAACTAAATAAATGGAAAGTTATGTCTTTTAATGGAAAGGGACACTCAGTATTGTAAACATATCAATACTTTCTAAATTATTTACTACAATCAAATCCAATTCTTATTTAATATTCAATAGAAACCCTTATACAAATTAACAAGATGAATCTAAATGTATGTGAAAAAAGGGTCAAGAACAGCAAAGATATTTTTAAAGAAAAATCAAGGATTACAAGGTATAGAGGTTTCTCCTATTATACAAGACTTATCTTAACGCTATAATATGGTATTAGCACAGAGAAACAAACAGAAAAATAGACCAGAATAACGAGACTGAAAATAAACCCAAATACAAACAACTGATACATTGCAAAGGTGTTACTGCAGATGAGTGGGGGAAAGATGGACTATTCATTATATGGTACAGGGAGATTAGGTTATACACATGGGGGGAAAATGATAATAAATCCCTACTTCACATTCTATGTACAAATTTTTTTTTAAATTTAAAAACTGACAAGTGGATTAAAAACTTAAATGTAAAAAGCAAAACATTAAAAATTTTAGAAGAAAACATTGGAGATATCTTTACAACTCTGGAGCCCGAAAATGCTCCTTAAACAAGACATAAAAGGAAAAAATTACTAAATGCAATTATATTAAAATTAAACACTTCAATTCAGCAAAGGACATCATAAAAGACAAATTATAAACTGTAAGACAATATTTATAATACATGTAACTTACAAAGAATAATCAACAATACATAAAACACTGCTACTACAGATCAAAAAGAAAGGACAACCCAAAAGAAAAATGGAACCCATTCTACAAAAGAAGAAAGGTGAATGACCCATAAACACATGGAAAAAGAAAACCTCATTAGTAATCAGAGAAATGTAGACTGAAACTATGATTACATATAACTTTATACCTACAAGGCTGGTAAAATTTTAAAGGTGGATAATCCCAAGCATAGGTGAAGATGTAAAGAGTAATAGTATCTGTACATGGCATCTTACCCAGTAACCTAGCAATTCCTTTCCTAGGTACATGTCTGAGAGAAATACTTGTGCTGGTGTACCAGGAGACAGTTTTTAAAACATTTATAATAGCATCACTTGTAATAGAAAAAAAAAAAACAAACCCTGAAAAGTTCATCAATAGGAAAGTGGAAAATGAACTGTGCTATGTTCTTACCATGAAATACTATGCAGTAGCCAAAATTAATGAGCTGCGTTCACTAGCATCTACATGAATGAATCTCAAAAATAAAATTCAGGATGCTTCTACTTCTGCTTAGGATGTAGAAAGTCACAGAAAAATGTCACTCCCACCCTAAACAATGAGAAAGAAAACTGGATAATCTACAAAATCATAATTTTTTTTTAACCATCAGAGAGCTGATGTCACAAGATAACCAAGTAAAGTAAACTGCAAAGAGTGACAAGTCCTTTGAGGAGACATGGGGCACACAAATTGTTTCACCATTGACTGAGCACAGGAAAGAGTGACAGCCACCATAAAAGCAGTTAAATAGAAAACTACAGAAAATAACAAATTAAAGCCTAAGTGGGAGAGAGTGTAACAGAGAGACATCGGCACCTACTTGCCATCTCTCTTCCATGGGTATCCACCACATACTCATGAGGGTGGGAAACCTGAAAATGTCCTTCTTGGTGGCTGAGACATGAGGAAACTGCCAAGATTTGAGAGTGCAGCAAGAGTATTATGAGGAGTCCACCTGTAATCTTAGCCCAGCAGAGGTGCAGGGTCACTGTTGGTTGCTGCTAGAGGACAAACAAGAAACCAGCCCGTGCCCTTGATTCAAGCGTTTCTGTTCTAAGAAACAAAAACCATTGCCTCTGAGGCAGAAAATCCTCTGAGCCCTGGAACCTACACACTGATTAAGAGGATGTAGAAGTGGTCTGCCATCAGGGTGGGAACAGGTATGGTGAGAAAACCCCGTCTCTAAACTCAAAGAAAATAGAAAAATAAAATAATAAATTTTCTGGAATGCAGCTAAAGCAATGCTTAGAAGGAAATTTATACCATCCAAAGCTTTTACTAAAAAAGAAGAAAGTTTCAAATTAATGACCTAAAGAAGTTACAAAAAGAAGAGCAAATTAAACCCAAAATAAAAAGATGGAAGGAAATAATAAAAAGCAGAACTCAATGAAATAGATAACAGGAGAACAAAAGAGAAAAATTAGTGAGCGTAAATACTAATTTCTTGAAAAAATCAATAAAAACAACAAAGTTCTACCAGGTTGATCAAGGGGAAAAAAAAGAAAGAAGTTACAGATGACTAATATCAAGAATGAAATAGGGTGACAATCCTACTGACTCTGCATACAGTAAAAGGAAAATAAAGAAATATCATTAATAACTTTATGCCAATAAGTTTGCCAACTTACTAAAATCAACAGATTCCTCAAAAGACACAACGTACAAAAACTCAGTCAAGAAGAAATAGATAACCTAAATAGCAAAACTGTTTTTGACCCTTGAACAACATGGAGGTTAGGGATGCTGACCCTCCGTGCAGTCGAAAATTTGCATATAATGTGTAGTTGGCCCTCTGTATAGGAGGTTCCTCCATATCCGCAGTTCCCCTGTACCCATGGTTCTACATCTGTAGATTCAACCAACCAGGGTAGTACTACTGTATTTACTATTGAAAAAAATCCACTTATAAGTGAACCTGCTTTGTTCAAACCCATGTTGTTCAAGGGTCAATTAAATAAAGTGAATTTGTAGTTAAAAACCCAACCACAAAGAAAACTGCAGGACCATATGGTTCCATTGATGAATTCCACCAGTGATGGTTGAAATCACAATGATATTACACACTTCTAGAATGTAGAAAGGAGGAAATACTTCAAGACATCTTATGAGACCAGCATCACACTAATACCAAAACCACACAAGGACATCTTAAGAAAAGAAAACTCCAGACCAATATTACTCAAGAACATAGATACAAAAATCTGTAACAAAATATTAAGAAATCAAATCCACTAATATGTAAAAAGGAAAATAAAGCATGAACAAATGGGTTTTAATCCAAGACTGTAAGGGTTGGTTCAACAAAATAATAATAGTAATAACGAACCATGTCAACAGACTAATAAAGAAAATTTATATGATCATCTTATTGGGTGGAGAAAAACATCTGACAAAATTCAATAGCTTCTGATGATTGAAATTCTTAACACAACAGAAATAGAAAGGAATATCCTCAAATGATAAAGGTTATCTATGAAAGATCTATAGCTAGGAGTTTGGGATTAACATATATGCACTATTATATATAAAATAAAAAACAAGGACATACAGTATAGCACAGGGAATTATATTCAATATCTTGTAATAAACTATAATGGAAAAGAATCTGAAAAAGAATAGGTATATAGATAGATAGATATGTATGGCTGAATCACAACATTGTAAATTAGCTACACTTCAATAAAAAAAGAAAGATGTATAGTTGTCATATTTAATGATTTTTAAAAGTAATGTTTTTTCCCCTAAAACTGGGAACAAGGCAAGGATATCCACTCTCACCGTGTTTATTCAGCACTGCCCTGGAGGTTATAGCAAATGTAATATTGTAAGAAAAAGAAAAAAAAAGTAATAAAATCTGAGAAGAACAAAATAAACTCATCTTTATTTGCAGCAACATGACCCTCCATGTAAAATACCCTAAGGAATTACCAAAAAAGCTGCTAGAACTCAATAAGTGAGTTTATTTAGCAAGGTCACAGGATAAAATTGTCAACATACAAAATCAGTCTGATTCTATATACTAGCAACAAACAACTGAAAACTGAAATTTCAAAAAAACATTTACAATAGTATCCAAAAAATGTAATATTTAGGATAAATTTAATAAAAGGTATGTAAAATCTGTACAAGTGATTGCTAACAGAAATTAGTGGACAGAGACATCATGGTCACGGATTGAAAAACTCAGTATTAACTTTTCAATTCTCCCCAGATGATGCACAGATTTGACGTAATTCCAATCAAAATTCCAGCAGTCCACTTTTAAATACTGCTGAGTCAATTCTATAATTTATGTGTAAAGGCCAACGTTTTTGAAAAAAACAGAGAAAGAAAACACCACCTAATTCGCTATAAAGCTACTGAAATCAAACAGCATAGTATTTGCATAAAAATAGACATAGAGATCAATGAAACCAAATTGTGATTCCAAAATAGATCCATACATGGTATATAAGATCAATTGATTTTCACCAGAGTGCCAAAATATTAAATATCTCTATGCAAAAAAGAACCTTTGCCATTACCTCTCACCAAATAAAAATTAACTCTAAATGGATCATAAACTAAAACATAAAAAATAAAGCTACAAAATTTCTAAAAGAAAACACAGGAGAAAATCTTTATGACCTTAAGTTAGGCAAAGAATTTTTAAATAGAATACAAAAGGCACAAACCGTAAAAGAAAATGATAATAAATTGGACTTTCTCAAAATTTTTTAAAAATTGCTCTATAAAAGATACTCTTAATAAAATGAAAAGACAAGTGAAACCTAGGTGAAAATAAAATATTTGAACCACCATTTTACCAAAGAAAAATGAAAAATAACCAATAAACACATAAAAAGATGTTTAATGTTGTCATCATGTAAATAAAAATTAAAACCTATACCACTGCACAGCCAGCAGAATAGCTAAGCCTATAAAGATTGACATTACCACCACTGGCAAGGTTGTTGAACAAGTGAAAAATCTCATATATTACTGGCAGGGATGCAAAATGGCATAGAAAACACTTTGGCCTTTTCTTTTCTTTCTTTTTTTCTCTTTTTGGCTGTGCAGCTTCCAGGATCTTAGTTCCCCAACCAGGAATCGAACCGGGTCCCCTGCAGTGGAAGCACAGAGTCCTAACCACTGGACCACCTGGGAAGTCCTGGCCTTTTCTTATAAATTTAAACATATACCTATCATATGACCCGAAAAATCCACTTCTAGGTATTTACCCAACAGAAATGAAAGCAAAAGACCACACAAAAACCTGTTTTCAAAAGCCTTTATGCTAAGTGAAAAAAAAAAAGCCTAATACAAAACACTTTATAGTGAAGGACTGATATCACCAAGATGTTGACAAAGGTTGTTCCTGACTTTTCTCTCCCTCACAAGAACAACTAACAACTGCTCATGGACAAGACACCATTGAGAGAATCCTAGAACACAGGAGTGAGGCTGAAGCACCCTCTGCATGACAGGGAGCAAGACAGGCTGCATTTAGAAGAGTGGCGAGAGGCCTGCCCCAGGCCAGTGCAGCACCATGCTGAGAGGCCTCCCCTGAGCCCATGGGTTCCTCCAGGGGGGAAAGAGAGCTTACGGTGGATATCTAACTCCCCCAGCCTTGAGGGTCACTTCTTGGGAGCCCCATTCCCTCCAGTCTTGCCCCATGGGGATTGCAGGGGAAATCTGCAGGGCTTGACCACTAGGAAACTGATTTTGAAGGAGAAGGGGGTAGGGACTTGCAACAACTGGCACTCTGACCTTGGCAGATCAAGTAAGTTCCTACCTGCAGTGTCCAAGTAGTAGTCCCATCCAGCTGCTTTGCTTATCTGCAGAGCCAGGACGGTGGCACAGTTTGACCAGAGAACTTGGTGAGGTACACATCTGCCTGATTCAGGTCTTCTTCCTGGCCCTGAAGCCTGTTCTTCCCCCACCAAGGCAGGAGGGCTGAGTGATAGCTCCCCGCCGCACCTGGCCAGAAAGCCAGGCTAGAACACCTGGAAGCTGCAGAGCCCGGCAACACTCAGGAACAAAATATGGCAGGTAGAGCTGATCTTCTGCAAAGCAAAACCAGTGGCTCTGTTTGGCCAAGAAACTTGGGGAGTGGGTCAGCTTGAGTTAAAACCACAGAAAGCCTTACTGGACTTACAGAATTCCCTTGCTTCACACAGGCATGTGAGCTAATTCATAGCCTGGCCCACTGTTGAGTGTAGCTTGTGGCCCCTCCTGACCAGAAAGCCTGATTGGGAATACCTGGAAAGCTTCTTGGAGCAGGCCTTCCTGATCTTCCCAAACAAGAGACCTGATTCAGAGCCTGACCCACTGCTGAGTGTAGCTCCTGGCTCCTCCCAGCCAGAAAGCCTGATTGGGAATACCTGGAAGGCGCACAGCCCAGCAACACTCAAGCAGAGAGTATGGCAGGCAGAGCTGATCATCCACAGAGCAAAACTAGTGGCACTGTTCAGCCAGGGAACTTGGGCATGAGTCAGCTTGAGTCAAGACTACAAACAGCCTTGCCAGCCCTGGAGCTGGTTCTCCCACTACACCTTTGCAGGAAAACTAATTCATAGTTCTGCCTATTGCTTCAACCCACTCAACCAGGGAACCTAACCACAGCATGCAGGAAGTTGCATGACCCATCCAACAGCCTGGTTTACAATAGAACTTGAACAAAGAGCATAGCCCGTGACTTTCCACTTCTGCAGAGCAAAACCAGTGGCTCCATCTGGGCAAAGAATTCAGCACACAGTCTTGACTGATTGGGTCCCCAAGCAATGAGCCATGCAAGCCCTGGGTCCTATGCTGCTGTCCTGGAAGGGCAGGGAAGGTTTCATAGCCTCACCTACTGCTCAGTATAGTACCCAGTCCCAGGCATCTGGTAAACTTGACCAGATAACTTGGGTACTGTGGAGTTCATCCTACAGCCTTACTTGGGCAGGGAACCAAGCCAGCAGTCCTATCCAACTGATCTCAGCCAGCAGCACCCCATCCCTACTTGACCTCAGAGCTCAGGCAATGGCTTCTCACAAAAACAGACCCAACCAGCAAGCCCCACTGCCCAAGGACATGACTAGCAGACAGGTCCAGAAACCCAGACTGAGATGATGGGTGAAGAACTATTTCTGCCAGCATGAACCTGTAAAGTCTGGAAGAAGAGACTGCTTACTCAAATGGGCAGATGTCAATATAAGGAATAAAGAATCACACACACAAAAAGGTATACATGATACCACCAAATGAAACTAATAAAGCTCCAAAGACTGACCCTAAAGAAATGGATATCTCTGAAATGTTAGAAAAAGAATCCAGAATAATCCTCTTAAAGAAGTTTGTTGAACTACAAGAACACACATATAAGCAACTAAACAAAATTGGGAAAATAATAAATTAACAAAACAAGTTCGACAAAAAAATATAGAAACCATAAAAAAAAAACCACCCAGATGTCCTAGAACTCAAAAATGCAATGACAGAACTAAAAAAACCAAGGAAAAAAGTGAGAGAACCCATATCAACACTATTTTCGATGAAAAATGAGACATTACAACTAATACCACAGATATATAAAGGATCATAAGATGGTACTATGAACACCTATATACCAAACAAACTGGACAATCTAGAAGAAATGGAAAAATTCTTAGAAACATACAACGTACCAAGATTGAATCAGGAAGAAAGAAAATTTGAACAGGCTAATTACTAGTAAGGAGATTGAATCAATAAGAAAAAAATATTTTTCAATGGAGAAAAGCCTAGGAACAGAGGGCTTCACTGGTGAATTTTACGAAATATTTAAAGAAGAATTAATGACAATCCTTTCCAAACTCTTCCAAAAAAATCAAAGAGGAGGGAATGCTCCCAAACTTATAAGGTCAGCATTACCCTGATACCAAAGCCAGAAAAGGACACCACCAAAAGAGAAAACTACAGACCAATATTCTTGCTGAATAGAGATGCAACAATTTTCAGTAAAGTACTAGCAAAATGAATTCAGCAGCATATTAAAAGAAGAATTTATCCCTAAGATGCCAGGATGGTTCAATATACACAAATCAATCAATGTGATACATCACATTAATAGAAAGAAAAAATATATAATCATTTCAATAGATGCTGAAAAAGCATTTGACCAAATTCAACATTTAATTATGATAAAGTCTTAAATTAGGCATAGAAGGAATGTACCTCAACATCATAAAGCCATGTATGACAAGCCCACAGCTAACATCATATTTAATGGTGAAAGGCTGAAAGCTTTTACTCTAAGATCAGGAACAAAACAAGGGTGCCCACTCTCACCAGTGCTATTAAACATAGTACTGGAAGTAATAGCCAGAACAACCAGAAAAGAAAATAAGTAAAAGGTATCAGAACTGTAAAGGAAGAAGCAAAATTGTCTCTATTTGCAGATGACACAATTCTACACGTAGAAAACCCCAAAGACTCCACCAAAAGCTGTTAGATCTAATCAACAAATTCAATAAAGTTGCAGGATACAAAATTCACATACAAAAAATTAGTAGAATTTCCAGAGACTGGTTCAAGATGGCGGAGTAGAAGGATGTGCTCTCACTCCCTCTTGCGAGAACACTGGAATCACAACTAACTGCTGACCAGTCACTGACAGGAAGACACTGGAACTCACCAAAAAAAATGCCCCACATCCAAAGACAAAGAAGAAGGCACAATGAGGTGGTAGGAGGGGCACAATCACAATAAAATCAAATCCCATAACTGCTGGGTGGGTGACTCACAGACTGGAGAACACTTACACCACAGAAGTCCACCCACTGGAGTGAAGGTTCTGAGCTCCACGTCAGGCTTCCCAACCAGGGGTCTGGCAACGGTAGGAGGAATTCCTAGGGAATCACACTTTGAAGGCTAGCGGCATTTGACTGCAGGACTTCGACAGGACTGGGAGACACAGAGACTCCACTCCTGGAGGGCACACACAAAGTAGTGTGTGCATCAGGACCCAGGGGAAGGAGCAGTGACCCTATAAGAGACTGAAACAGACCCACCTGTTAGCGTTGGAGGATCTCCTGCAGAGGCAGGGGGTGGCTGTGTCTCATCATGAGGACAAGGACACCGGCAGCAGAAGTCCTGGGAAGTACTCCTTGGCATGAGCCTTCCCAGAGTCTGCCATTAGGCTCACCAAAGAGCCTGGGTAGGCTCCAGTGTTGGATCACCTCAGACCAAACAACCAACAGGCAGAGAACCCAGCCCCACCCATCAGCAGACAAGCAGATTAAAGTTCTACTGAGCTCTGCCCAACAGAGCAACAGCCAGCTCTACCCATCACCAGTCCCTCCCATCAGGAAACCTGTATAAGCCTCTTAGATAGCCTCATCCACCAGAGGGCAGACAGCAGAAGCAAGAAGAACTACAATCCTGCAGCCTGTGGAACACAAACTACATTCACAGAAAAACAGACAAGATAAAGAGGCAGAGAGCTATGTATCAGATGAAGGAACAACATAAAACCCCCGAAAAAAACCTAAATGAAGTGGAGGTAGGCAACCTTCCAGAAAAAGAATTCATAATAATGAGAGTGAAGATGATCCAGGACCTCGGATAAAGAATGGAGGCAAAGATCAAGAAGATGTAAGAAATGTTTAACAAAGACCTAGAAGAATTAAAGAACAAACAGAGTTTTACAATAACTGAAATGAAAACTACACTAGAAGGAATCAATAGCAGAATAACTGAGGCAGAAAAATGGATAAATGACCTGGAAGACAGAATGGGGGAATTCTCTGCTGTGGAACAGAATAAAGAAAAAAGAATGAAAAGAAATGAAGACAGCCTAAGAGACCTCTGGGACAACATTAAATGCAACAACATTCGCATTATAGGGGTCCCAGAAGGAGAAGAGAGAAAGGACCAGAGAAAATATTTGAAGAGATTATAGTTGAAAACTTCCCTAACATGGGAAAGGAAATAGCCACCCAAGTCCAGGAAGTGTAGTGAGTCCCATACAGGGTAAACCCAAGGAGAAACACACCAACATAGTAATCAAATTGGCAAAAAAATAAAAACAAAGATAAATTATTGAAAGCTGCAAGGGAAAAATGACAAATAACATACAAGAGAACTCCCATAAGGTTAACAGCTGATTTCTCAGCAGAAACTCTACAAGCCAGAAGGGAGTGGCATGATATACTTAAAGTGATGAAAGGGAAGAACATACAACCAAGATTACTCTACCGGGAGAGGATCTCATTCAGATTTGCTGGAGAAATCAAAAGCTTTACAGACAACCAAAAGCTAAGAGAATTCAGCACCACCAAACCAGCTCTGCAACAAATGCTAAAGGAACTTCTCTAAGTGGAAACACAAGAGAACAAAAGGACCTACAAAAAACAAACCCAAAACAATTAAGAAAATGGTAATAGGAACATATGTATCAATAAATACCTTAAACGTGAATGGATTAAATGCTCCAACCAAAAGACACAGGCTCGCTGAATGGATAGAAAAATAAGGCCCATATACATGCTGTCTACAAGAGACCCACTTCAGACCTAGGGACACATACAGACTGAAAGTGAGGGGATGGAAAAAGATATTCCATGCAAATGGAAATCAAAAGAAAGCTGGAGTAGCAATATTCATATCAGATAAAATAGACTTTAAAATAAAGAATGTTACAAGAGATAAGGAAGGACACTACATAATGATCAAGTGGTAAATCCAAGAAGAAGATATAACAATTATAAATACATATGTACTCAATATAGGAGCACCTCCATACATAAGGCAACTGCTAACAGCTATAAAAGAGGAAATCAACAACAGCACAATAATAGTGGGGAACTTCAATACCTCACTTACACCAATGGACAGGTCATCCAGACAGAATATTAACAAGGAAACACAAGCTTTGAATGACACAATAGACCAGACAGATTTAACTGATATTTATAGGACATTCCATCCAAAAATATCATTTTCCACTTTCTGCTCAAATGCACATGGAACATTCTCCAGGATTGATCATATCTTGGGTCACAGATGAAGCCTCAGTAAATTTAAGAAAACCGAAATCATATCCAGCATCTTTTCTGACCACAACGCTATGAGATTAGATACCAATTACAGGGGAATAAAATGTAAAAAACAAAAACACATGGAGGGTAACCAATACATTACTAAATAACCAAGAGGTCACTGAGGAAATCTAAAAATACCTAGAGACAAATGACAATGAAAACAGGACAATCCAAAACCTATGGGATGCAGCAAAAGCAGTTCTAAGAGGGAAGTCTATAGCTATACAAGCCTACCTCAAGAAACAAGAAAAACCCCAAATAAACAATCTAGCCTTACACCGAAAGGAACTAGAGAAAGAAGAACAAACAAAACCCAAAGTTAGCAGAAGGAAAGAAATCATAAAGATCAGAGCAGAAATAAATGAAATAGAAACAAAGAAAACAATAGCAAAGATCAATAAAACTAAAAGCTGGTTCTTTGAGAAGATAAACAAAATTGAGAAACCATTAGCCAGACTCATCAAGAAAAAGAGGGAGAGGACTCAAATCAATAAAATTAAAATGAAAAAGGAGAAGTTACAACAGACACTGCAGAAATACAAAGCATCCTAAGAGATTACTACAAGGAACTCTATGCCAATAAAATGGATAACCTGGAAGAAATGAAAAAATTCTTAGAAAGGTATAACTTTCTAAGACTGAACCAGGAAGAAATGGAAAATATGAACAGACAAACCACAAGTAATGAAATTGAAACTGTGATTTAAAATCTTCCAACAAATAAGAGGACCAGATGGCTTCACAAGTGAATTCTATCAAACACTTAAAGAAGCGCTAACACCCATCCTTCTCAAACTCTTCCAAAAAATTGCAGAGGAAGGAACACTCCCAAACTCATTCTATGAGGCCACCATCACCCTCATACCAAAACCAGAGAAAGACACTACAAAAAAAGAAAATTACAGACCAATATCACTAATGGATATAGATGCAAAAATCCTCAACAAAATACTAGCAAACAGAATCCAACAACACATTAAAAGGATCACACACCATGATCCAGTAGGATTTATCCCAGGGATGCAAGGATTCTTCAATATAAGGAGATCAATCAATGGGATACACCATATTAACAAATTGAAGAATAAAAACCATATTATCATCTCAATAGATGTGGAAAAAACTTTTGACAACATTCAACACCTGTTTATGATAAAAACTCTCCACAAAGTGGGCATAGAGGGAACCTACCTCAACATACTAAAGGCCATATTCCATACACAAAAATAAACTCAAAATGGATTAGAGACCTAAATGTAAGACTGGACATTATAAAACTCTTAGAGGAAAACATAGGAAGAACACTCTGACATAAATCACAGCAAGATCTTTTTTGATCTACCTCCTAGAGTAATGGAAATAAAAACAAAGATAAAGAATGGCAACCTAATGAAACATAAAAGCTTTTGCAAAGCAAAGGAAACTACAAACAAGACGAAAAGACAACCCTCAGAATGGGAGAAAATATTTGCAACTGAGTCAACAGACAAAGGATTAATCTCCAAAATATATAAACAGCTCATGCAGCTCAATATTAAAAAAAACAAACAACCCAAACCAAAAATGGGCTGAAGACCTAAATAGACATTTCTCCTAAGAGGACATACAGATGGCCAATAAGCACATGAAAAGCTTCTCAACATCACTAATTATTAGGGAAATGCAAATCAAAACTACAATGAGGTATCACCTCACACCAGTTAGAATAGGTATCATCAGAAATTCTACAAACAACAAATTCTGGAGAGGATGTGGAGAAAATGGAACCCTCTTGCACTGCTGACGGGAATGTAAATTGATGCAGCCACTATGGAGAACAGTATGGAGGTTCCTTAAAAAACTAAAAATAGAATTACCATATGACCCAGCAATCCCACTGCTGGGCAGATACCCAGAGAAAACCATAAATTAAAAAGACACATGCACCCCAATGTTCCTTGCAGAACTATTTACAATAGCCAGGTCATGGAGCAACCTAAATGCCCATCAACAGATGAATGGATAAACAAGATGTGGTACATATATACAGTGGAATATTACTCAGCCATAAAAAAGAACGAAATTGTGTCATTTGTAGAGACGTGGATGAATCTAGAGACTGTCATACAGAGTGAAGTAAGTCAGAAAGAGAAAAACAAATATCATATATTAGCACATATATGTGGAACCTAGCAAAGTGGTACAGATGAACTGGTTTGCAGGGCAGAAATTGAGACACAGATGTAGAGAACAAACGTATGGATGCCAAGAGGGGAAAGTGGCAGGGGGGTGTGGGGGGGATTGACATGTATACACTGACGTGTATAAAATGGATGACTAATAAGAACCTGTTGTATAAAAATAAATAAAATTCAAAGAAAAATTAGTAGCATTTCTATACACCAACAATAAATTATCTGAAAAAGAAAATGATCCCTTTTACAATTGCATCAAAAACAATACAATACTTAGGAATCAATTTAGCCAAGGAGGTAAAAGATCTCTACACTGAAAACTACAAGATACTGTAGATATTGATGCACGAAATTGAAGAAGACACAAATAAATGGAAAGTTATCCTACATTCACGTATCAGAAGAATATTATTAAATATTATTAAAATGTCCATACTACCCAATGCCATTTACAGATTCAATGCGATCCCTATCCAAATTCCAATGGCATTTTTTACAGAAGTAGAAAAATCAATCCTAAAATGTATATGGGAACACAAAAGACCCTGAGCAGCCAAAGAAAAACTGAAAAAGAACAACAAATCAGGAGGCATCCTGATTGCAGATTTCAAGCCATATTATAAAGCTGTAGTAACCAAAATAGTAAGGTACTGGTATAAAAACACACACACAGACCCACAGAACAGAATTGAGGGCCCAGAAATAAACCAATGCATATATGGTCAACTAATATTTGACAGTGGGGCAAGAATACTCAAATAGAGAAAAGAACATCTCTTCAATAAGTGGTGCTGGGAAATTGAATATGTAAAAGAATGAAACTAGACCCCTATGCTACACCTCACAAAAATTAACTTGAAATGGATTAAAGAGGTAAATGTAAGATTGGAAACCATAAAACTCCTAGAAGGAAACATGGGAAAAAGCTTCTTGACATAGGTCTTGGGAATGATTTTTTGGACATGAGATACAACTCCTAAATCACAAGCAACAAAATAAAAAATGAACAAGTTGACTATGTCAAAGTATTTTAAAATCTTCTGTACAGCAAAAGAAATGATCAATACAATTAAAAGACAACCTACAGAATGGCAAAAAATAGTTGTAAACCATATATCTGATAAGAAGTTAATACTTAAAATATACAAAGAACTCATACAACTCAATAGCAAAATCACAACCCAAATAATCCAGTTTCAAAATAGAGAAAGGACCAAACTCATAGAAAAAGATATCAGACTTGCGGTTATTGGAGGTGGGAATTGGGGGGAGGTGATATTAGATGAAGGTGGTCAAAAAGCACAAACTTCCAGCTATAAGATAAATAAGTACTAGGAATGTAATATACAACATCATGACTATAGTTAATACCACTGTACATTATATAGGAAAACTGTTAAGTGAATAAATCCTAAGAGTTCTCATCACAAGGAAAAACAAAACATTTTCTTCATTCTTTTTTGTATGTATGAGATGACGGGTGTTAACTAAACTTATTCACAATAAATGTGAATCAAATTATGCTGTTCACCTTAAACTCATAGAGTGCTGTATGTCAATTATATCTCAATAAAACTAGAAAAAAAAGACTTTATATTGTAACATTCCATTTCTTTGATATTCTGGAAAAGGAAAAAAATCATAGTGACAGAAAACAGATCATTGGTTGCCAGAGGGAGGGACTGACTATTAGGGATATGAGGAAACTTTACGATGTGATGGAAATACTATTTATCTTGGTTGTGGGGGGTTATTATGCAGCTGTATACATTTATCAAAACATTTCAACTGTGCTCTTTAAAAGGTGAATTTTATTGTATGTAAATATACCTCAGTAAACCTACCTTAAAAAAATTTGAGTGTGAAAGCAAATCATAGAAGAAACTATATAGTATGAGTCCATTTACATAAAGATCAAAACTTTATATACAATTTATATTGTTTTGAGATAAATAAGTATTCAGTTAACATTATAACATAATAAACACAAAATTCCAAATAGTGCTTTTCTATGGGGGAAGAGAAGAGGTATAGGATCAGGAGAGATAGGTAAGGTCTTCAAAAGTCTTCTTCATCCTCTATGTCTCAGGGTGGATGATCTCTACATTATACCTATATTATTATTCTTTATTTCTTGTATACTATATATATATCTGTATATAACACAATAAAAATTTATTGGTTTAATATTTTTCCTATAGGGAAACAATGCTTGTAGTACCTTGTTTCTCTAATAAATGTGTCATATGTGCAGACAGCAGAGTTTTCTGCTGAAATGGGACAGCAGACCCATGGAATCACATGCTCTAGTTCTAAAATGTCTTTCAGGAAATCTTCTCAAGACTTCCATCCATGATAAAGAGGACGATCTCTACCTGGCAGGCCTGGGGGACAGAGAGGACACTTGGAAAGGCTGTCCTCTAATTTGAAAATAATTCCATCTTCTTGTTTTCTCTCAATAATGGCCAGAAGTTTGCTTAAACATCTAGGTTCGGGAAAAATGACGGAAGAGTAAGACGGGGAGATCACCTTCCTACCCACAGATACACCAGAAATACATCTACATGTGGAACAACTCCTACAGAACACCTACTGAACGCTGGCAGAAGACCTCAGACCTCCCAAAAGGCAGGAAAGTCCCCACGTACCTGGGTAGGGAAAAAGAAAAACGAATAAACAGAGACAAAAGATTAGGGACGGGACCTGCACCTCTGGGAGGGAGCTGTGAAGGAGGAAAGGTTTCCACACACTAGGAAGCCCCTGCGCGGGCGGAGACTGCAGGTGGCGGAGGGGGAAGCTTCAGAGCCGCGGAGGAAAGCACAGCAACAGGGGTGCGAAGGGCAAAGGCGGCGAGATTCCTGCAGAGGATAGGTGCCGACCAGCACTCAGCAGCCCGAGAGGCTTTTCTGCTCACGCGCCGGGACGGGCGGGGCTGGGAGCTGAGGCTCGGGCTTCAGTCGGATCCCAGGGAGAGGACTGGGCTTGGCGGCATGAACACAGCCTGCAGGGAGTTAGTGCACCACGGCTAGCTGGGAGGGAGTCCAGGGAAAAGTCTGGACCTGCTGAAGAGGCAAGTGACTTTTTCTTCCCTCTTTGTTTCCTGGTGCACGAGGAGAGGGGATTAAGAGTGCTGCTTAAAGGAGCTCCAGAGATGGGCGCGAGCTGCGGCTAACAGTGTGGACCCCAGAGATGGGCATAAGATGCTAAAGCTCTTGCTGCCGCCACCAAGAAGCCTGTGTGCAAGAACAGGTCATTCTCCACACCTCCCTTCCAGGGAGCCTGTGCAGCCCGCCACTGCCAGGGTCCCAGGATCCAGGGACAACTTCCCCGGGAGAACGCACGGCGCGCCTCAGGCTGGTGCAACGTCACGTCAGCCTCTGCCGCTGCAGGCTCGTCTCGCACTCCGTACCCCTCCCTCCTCCCGGCCTGAGTGAGCCAGAGCCCCCGAAGCAGCTGCTCCTTTAACCCCGTCCTGTCTGAGCAAAGAACAGACTCCCTCCAGCGACCTACATGCAGAGGCGGGGCCAAATCCAAAGCTGAGCCTCGGGAGCTGTGAGAACAAAGAAGAGAAAGGGAAATCTCTTCCAGCAGCCTCAGAAGCATCGGATTAAAGCTCCACAATCAACTTGATGTACCCTGCATCTGTGGAATACATGAATAGACAACGATTCATTCCAAATTGAAGAGGTGGACGTTGAGAGCAAGATTTATTATTTTTTCCCCTTTTCCTATTTTTGTGAGTGTGTATGTGTATGCTTCTGTGTGGGATTTTGTCTGTATAGCTTTGCTTCCACCATTTGTCCTAGGGTTCTATCGTCTGTTTTTTTTTCTTAATAATTATTTTTTAATTTTAAAAACTTTATTATATTTTATCTTCTTTCTTTATTTCTTTCTTTCCTTCCCTCCCTCCATCCTTCCTTCCTTCTTCGCTCCTTTCTTTCTCTCTCTTTTTTTCTTTCTACTTCAACTAATTCTTTCTTTCTACTTTTTCTCCCTTTTATTCTGAGCCGTGTGGATGAAAGGCTCTTGGTGCTCCAGCCAGGAGTCAGCGCTGTGCCTCTGAGGTGGGAGAGCCAACTTCAGGACACTGGTCCACAAGCAACCTCCCAGCTCCACATAATATCAAACAGCGAAAATCTCCCAGAGATCTCCATCTCAACACCAGCACCCAGCTTCACTCAATGACCATCAGGCTACAGTGCTGGACATTCTATGCCAAACAACTAGCAAGACAGGAACACAACCCCACCCATTAGCAGAGAGGCTGCCTAAAATCATAATAAGTCCACAGACACCCCAAAACACACCACCAGAAGTGGACCTGCCCACCAGAAAGACAAGATCCAGCCTCATCCACCAGAACACAGGCACTAGTCCCCTCCACCAGGAAGCCTACACAACCCACTGAACCAACCTTAGCCACTAGGGACAGACACCAAGAACAGCATGAACTACGAACCTGCAGCCTGCAAAGAGGAGACCCCAAACACAGTAAGATAAGCAAAATGAGAAGACAGAAAAACACACAACAGATGAAGGAGCAAGATAAAAACCCACCAGACCTAACAAATGAGGAGGAAATAGGCAGTCTACCTGAAAAAGAATTCAGAATAATGATAGTAAAGATGATCCAAAATCTTGGAAATAGAATAGACAAAATGCAAGAAACATTTAACAAGGACCAAGAAGAACTAAAGATGAAACAAACAATGATGAACAACACAACAAATGAAATTAAAAATACTCTAGAATGGATCAATAACAGAATAACTGAGGCAGAAGAACGGATAAGTGACCTGGAAATAGTGGAAATAAAATAGTGGAAATAACTACTGCAGAGCAGAATAAATGAAAAAGAATGAAAAGAACTGAGGACTCTCTCAGAGAGCTCTGGGACGATATTAAATGCACCAACATTCGAATTATAGGGGTTCCAGAAGAAAAAGAGAAACAGAAACGGACTAAGAAAATATTTGAAGAGATTATAGTTGAAAACAGCCTTAATATGGGAAAGGAAATAGTTAATCAAGTCCAGGAAGCACAGAGAGTCCCATACAGGATAAATCCAAGGAGAAATACGCCAAGACACATATTAATCAAACTGTCAAAAATTAAATACAAAGAAAACATATTAAAAGCAACAAGGGAAAAACAACAAATAACACACAAGGGAATCCCCATAAGGTTAACAGCTAATCTTTCAGCAGAAACTCTGCAAGCCAGAAGGGACTGGCAGGATGTATTTAAAGAGATGAAGGAGAAAAACCTGAAACCAAGATTACTCTACCCAGCAAGGATCTCATTCAGATTATGGAGAGAAATTAAAACCTTTACAGACAAGCAAAAGCTGAGAGAGTTCAGCACCACCAAACCAGCTTTACAACAAATGCTAAAGGAACTTCTCTAGGCAAGAAACACAAGAGAAGGAAAAGACCTACAATAACGAACCCAAACCAATTAAGAAAATGGGAATAGGAACATACATATCAATAATTACCTTAAATGTAAATGGACTAAATGCTCCCACCAAAAGACACAGATTGGCTGAATGGATACAAAAACTAGACCCATATACATGCTGTCTACAAGAGACCTAGAGACACATACAGACTGAAAGTAAGGGGATGGAAAAAGATATTCCATGCAAATGGAAACCAAAAGAAAGCTGGAGT
>NW_020173108.1:8974392-8974540 GCF_003031525.2 Neophocaena asiaeorientalis asiaeorientalis | reverse complement strand
GCCATAAAAGGGTAAATCAACAGTAACACATTCATAGTATGGGACTTTAACACCCCACTTTCACCAATGGACAGAGCATCCAAAATGAAAATAAATAAGAAGACAAAAGCTTTAAATGATACATTAAACAAGATGGACTTAATTGATA
>NW_020173108.1:8969564-8973686 GCF_003031525.2 Neophocaena asiaeorientalis asiaeorientalis | reverse complement strand
ACCAAGATTACTCTACCCATCAAGGATCTCATTCAGATTTGATGGAGAAATTAAAACCTTTACAGACAAGCAAAAGCTGAGAGTTCAGCACCACCAAGCTTTACAACAAATGCTAAAGGAACTTCTCTAGGCAAGAAACACAAGAGAAGGAAAAGACCTACAATAACGAACCCAAACCAATTAAGAAAATGGGAATAGGAACATACATATCAATAATTACCTTAAATGTAAATGGACTAAATGCTCCCACCAAAAGACACAGATTGGCTGAATGGATACAAAAACTAGACCCATATACATGCTGTCTACAAGAGACCTAGAGACACATACAGACTGAAAGTAAGGGGATGGAAAAAGATATTCCATGCAAATGGATTAAGGGTAAGCTGTGACAAAGCGAGAGAGAGGCATGAACATATATATACTTCCAAATGTAAGGTAGATAGCTAGTGGGAAGCAGCCGCATAGCACAGGGAGATCAGCTCGGTGCTTTGTGACCACCTGGAGGGGTGTGATAGGGAGGGGGGGAGGGAGGGAGACACAGGAGGGAAGAGATATGGGAACATATGTATATGTATAACTGATTCACTTTGTTATAAAGCAGAAACTAACACACCATTGTAAAACAATTATACACCAATAAAGATGTTAAAAAAAATAAAAACATCTACGTTCAAAGCGTTGAGCATGATACTTTGTTGCCTTTAATTCCAGCACTCAGGCTACAACATGCTTGGCTATCTTGGTCCAGGCAAATCGAGGGACCAAAGGAGCTGGTGAGAGAGTGCACAGAGCACTGGGGAGTACTAAGCAGATGTCCCAGCTTGGACAGCTTGCAGGGAAGTTTTGGCATGGAGCTTTCCTTCCCACTTCCAAATCCCCTGCCTAAAAGTCTGGACTGTGTCACCTGCTCAATCCTCCTGAATTTGTCAATCTTTCTACGTTTATTCTTTTTTTTTTTTTGCGGTACGCGGGCCTCTCACTGTTGTGGCCTCTCCCGTTGCGGAGCACAGGCTCTGGACACGCAGACTCAGCGGCCATGGCTCACGGGCCCAGCCGCTCCGTGGCATGTGGGATCTTCCCGGACCGGGACACGAACCCGTGTCCCCTGCATCGGCAGGCGGACTCTCAACCACTGCACCACCAGGGAAGCCCTGCACATTTATTCTTAAACTGCCTGTTGGCTGATCTGCCATACAGCCTCCTCTGTCCCTTGGAATAGATCAGATGCTTCACAAGTGTGGACTATGACAGCACAAACAGAAATGAAAGTCATGAAAATGGTCCAGTGACCTCAGGGCTGTCCAGGCAACAGAGTGGAAGCTGGGCAGTCACTGGTCCTCTCATAAATACTTCTGTCATGAGTTTGTCTGACCCAGCTCTCTTCCCTCTATTGAAGCATTAAGCCACTGCTGTTAAAGATGTCTGTGCAATACTCAAACTCACGCCTAATAAGAGAAATGAAAATGAAGGCTCCATTGAAATACCATTTCTTTCCTTTCAGATCAGCAAAATTCAACACTTCATAACAATTTAAAAAAGAAACAAGCAGATTCTAAAATATATATGAAAGTTTAAATGGCCTAGAATATCCAAAGCAATCCTATAAAAGAACAAAAGTAGGAGGACTTATACTAAGATGGCTATACTGGCATAAGGACTGACAAAAAGATAAATGGAACATAATGGAACCCAGAAATTGACTTCAAATTATATACTCAATTGTTGACAAAGGCATCAGAGTAATACAACGGGAGAAAGAGAGTGTTCTCAACAAACAGCCCTGAACTAGCAGGATATGGAAAAACAAAAAACAAAGAACTTCTACCCCTACCTCAAATGATACTCAAAAATTGAGATGATACATAGACCCAAAATAATAGCTAAAGCCATAAAATTTTTAGAGGAAAATATAAGAGTTTGTGACTCAGTGAGGAGGTAGTCAAAAGTTTCTAGGACAGAAAAAGCAAAAACCTTAAAAAGTTTTGTTAACTTGACTTCAAAATAAAAAACTTACACTCATCAAAAAGAGATAATGGGGCTTCCCTGGTGGTGCAGTGGTTGACAGTCCGCCTGCCGATGCAGGGGACACGGGTTCGTGTCCCGGTCCGGGAAGATCCCACATGCCACGGAGCGGCTGGGCCCGTGAGCCATGGCCGCTGAGCCTGCGCATCCGGAGCCTGTGCTCCACAACGGGAGAGGCCACAACAGTGAGAGACCCGCGTACCGCAAAAAAAAAAAAAAAAAAAGAGATAATGAATAGGCAAACCTCAAACCAAGAGAAAATAATCACAAAACACTTATCTAACAGAACTTCTGCAACTCAATAATAAAAGACAACTCAATTTTTTTAATGGATAAAAGATCTTTTTAAAATAAAAATTTTTTTTAAATGGGCAAAAGAAACAGACCATTCACAAAAGCAGATGTGTGAATGGTGAATAGGTACTGAAAAGGCACCCAACATCACTAGTTATCAGGAAAATCAAAGTTAAAGTTGTAATTAAATACCAGAACACATCTACAAGAATGACTAAAATTATAGGCTGACGATACCAACTATTGACAAAGATGTGAAGCAACTGGAATTCTCATACACTGCTGGTAGCATGTAAAATGGTGCAACATACACCTACCCTACAGCCTGCCAATTCTACTCCTAAGTATTCACGCAAGAGAAATGAAAACATATGTCATAGGTTAACAAAAAATAGAATATTTATAGAGTGTTAGTAACCAAACGCTAGAAAGAGACTAGGTGTCCATCAATAGGAGAATGAATAAACTGTCGTCTTTGGGGTAAGATATCCCAATACAAAGGGATCCTATTCAGCAATAAAAAAGAATGAATTACTGATCAACACAACATGAATGAACCTTAAAAGCATTATGCTACATGGAGAAAGCTTTATATAAAGGAGTATATACTATATGATTCCATTTATGTGAAGTTAAGAAAAACTTCTCTATGGTAGAAAAAAAAAATCAGAACAGTGGCTGCCTCTGGGGTGGGAATAGGGATTGACTAAAAGTCATGTAGGAACATGGTTGGGAAATCATAATGTTCTATATCGTGGTAGGGGGTTGGGTTTCACAGGGACACCCATTGCTCACAATCAGTAGGTGTACTCTTAAGCTTTGTGCACTTCACTGTTTGTAAATTTTATATCAAAAGAGAAAAGTCAACAAATACTGAACTCTAATAATATTCATGCTGAACTATATAGGAGTGTGATGATGTCTGTGATTTATTTTGAAATACATTTTTTTTAAAGATGAACTGAAGGGTAGAGGAATGAAAAAATGAATAGGTATGTGATAAAACAAGTATAGAAAAGTGTTAATTATAGAATATAAATGATGGGCATATGGTTGATCTTACAACTGTTAAAAATCTTCCAACTTTGCTGTTTGTTTGAAATCTGTCATAATAAATGCTTTCTTAAAAGCAAGATGAAGAACTTTAGATGTAGTATGTGGTCTTTTGTTTCAGAAATAGGAAGAAATAATCTCCTTGCTTATATTTGTCTCTCCTTGCTTATATTTGTCTAGAGTAACACTAGAAAGATAGCACAGTCTCTCTCCTTGCTTATATTTGTCTCTCCTTGCTTATATTTGTCTAGAGTAACACTAGAAAGATAAATGAGGAGGTTGATGAGGGCATGTCAGTGCACACCTTTAATATTATTTCACTCTTTGAAACATGTAAATATATAACCTATTCAAGACAATGAAACTTTTAAAAAGAAGACAGTTTGTCCATAGAAGGAATAAAGGCTTCAGGGATCTAGCTGATAAGCTCCTCATTTCTCCTGCCCTCACATGTTTGAAATCCACTCCTAAGGTCTTTAGGAGAAAAGAAAAAAGGCAGGTGGCTGAATTCTTGGACGTTCACCTTGAAATTTGGAAAGAGTGAGATTTCTGTCTTAGCTACACCTTTATCCTCCCTTCTGCCCTACATATGCACTCACATCCACTCATCCACTCACACATACCCAAACACACACACTCACCCACACTCACTCACTCATCGAGGAGTGTGCATGAATAGTACCAAGGAGCCATCTCCAGTGTCCCTGTGGCCTCCTCCCCCTGCCCATCCCCACACACCCCCATTCCTTC